>NC_073378.1:16464991-16652491 GCF_028641065.1 Leucoraja erinaceus
TGCACTGAGGACGATGATGAATTGTGCTAATACGAAACATCAGGTGTTCATTTCCCTCCACAGATGCTGCTCGACTAACTGAATTCTTCCAGCTGTTTTATATTCCAGCCAGGGCCGTCTTAACGCATGGGGACACTGGGCAGTTGCCCGGGGCCCCACAAGCATGGGGGCCCCATGCTAATCTATGTATGTTGTGACTTGCTATAGGCCGCAGACCGGCGGTCGGAACTCTTAAAGTCCACACCGCGCCCGCGTCTAGAAGCTCCGCAGACCGCGGCTTCAGTATGTTATAGGCCGCAGGCTGGCAGTCGGGGCACTTCTTCTGGTGACCCTCGGCAAGGGCTCACCCGCACCGCGACGGAAAGTCCACGCCATGCACGCGGCTAGAAGCTCTGGAGCCGACTCCGGGAAAGGCCGCACCAATCCAAGCTGTTAGGCCGTGAGGGTGGGCGAAATGCAACTAGGAGGAAAGTCGCACTCCACCGAGGTAAGTGACTCAAAACGTTTCCCCCAATTCCCGCCCCCACACTAAAACACACTAAAACACACTTTTAGACATACAGTGTACTACAAACAAAATAAAAGTGGAAAGGACGAACAGCTGCTGGTGAGGCTGCCAGCTCACGGTCCACCCGTTGTTCAAATGTTTGTGTTGATTAATCTTTGCGGTACAGCATGTTTTTTAATGTTTAAACACTAATTTTGTTGGAAGTGCCAATAAATATGTTTAATTTTATCGACCATTTACCTTTTTAATACTGTGAGTGGTTGAGTGGGTAGGGGCCCCAGTGCACTGCTTTGCCCGGGGGCCTATAATGCTGTTAAGATGGTGCTGATTCCAGCAGCTGAATTTTTGTGTATGCATGATTGAATAATCTCTGCTTGCGCATGTGATTGTAACTCCAACAAGAAGCTGAATGCCGTGTTGTAAGGGTGTTGTTTCTCGACCCGAAACAACGCCCTTTCCTCCTCTCCAGAGACGATGCCTGTCCCGCTGAGTTACTCCAGCATTTTATGTCTATCTTTGGTTTAAAACAGCATCTGCAGTTTTTTCCTGCACATCATCGTTCATTTCCGTACTCGACACCATTGGTGCATCACATGTTGGAACATAGAACAGTACAGCACAGGAATTGGCACTTCAGCCCACAATGTATATGCAGAACATGATGCCAAGTTAAACTGATCTCATCTGGCTGTACATGTTCCATATCCTTCCATTCCCTCCTCTTACATGTGCCTCTTAAATGCCACTAACATATCTGCCTCCACAACCATATTGGCAATGTGTTCCAAGCCTCCACTACTCTCTGTGAAAAAAACTTGCCCTGCACATCTCCATTAAACTTTACCCCTTCAACTATGCCCTCTAATGTTGGACATTTTCATTCTGGGCAAAAGGTTTAGACGGTCTACCTTATCAAAGCCTCTCCAAATTTTACATGCAAAATTCAGATGTATCTGGCACAGACATTGTCTGTGAACCAAATAGCCTATTTCTGTGCAATTCTGTTCTATGTTCTATACTCCTGCATTTTTCTGTCAGCATCTCTTCACTGACAGAGTGATTTCCATCTTTAAGAACGACAAGGAGTTCCGGCACAGGCACTTGGAAACACTAACACCTGATGGCCCCTTCCAAGTTGCACACCATGCTGACTTAGAAATCCATCTGTTTTTCTTCCTCATTACTGGGTGCAGCTCCTGGACCTCCCTCTCTGACATCCCAGTTCTTTACCAGAAGGACTGTTGCAGCAGGGACATTTACTGCCACCTATGCTCAGGCAATTCAACGTTAGCAAAGAATGGTGCCCTGGACAGTGAGGCTTACATTTTGAAAAAAAGAAAAAATAACAAAATTAACTTTGTGTTTTCTTTGTAAAAGTACACATCTGTGACAAACAAAAGCTGCTATCTCACATAATATTACAGATGAACATCACTAGTCTTTACAAAATCAAAGACCTGGCTTTGAATGTTCTGAATGTCATTTTAAAATCGCACTTCTTACCGATCTGTAGTTCAGGATTATTTTCATACAGGCACCACTCCACGCTGCAGTTACAGTGAGACTTCTCAAATAAATTGTCCAGAATTTCTCGCACCGTCTGTCTTTCATCGACCATCAGAGTTTTACTGCTGTTGTCATTCATGAGGACCTTGACAACAAGCTGGAAGGTAAATGTGATTTTGATTGAACACGCATGAATGATCTAATATTTTCCAACAAGCATTTAGAGGACAAAATACAACATCAGCGCATTCGCTGAAATTTAATAGAAGGTTAATAAAAGATTTGATTGATGAGGAGAAACTATAATCATAATAACATAAATATTATGTTAGTAAACTCTCCTGTACTAATCACTAATCCCTTAACGTCCTCACTTTTCCAAGATATCCAAATCGGGTTATTGATGGTCATCGTGGCCTCGGTGGACCGATGGGACAATTTCCATGCTGTTTCCTGGCTGTATTTATGTTTGGGGTTATTATTGTCACATGTACCAATTAACAGTGAAACACATTGTTTTGTACACTATCCAAACAGATCAGATATACTACACATAAATAACATCGTCAAACTCAAGAACAATAAATAGAGCAAAGGGGAAGATACACAATGCAGGATATACTGTAGTTGTATACAGAATGTCGCTTTGTAGTGCATCAATACTATAGACAAAGTCCAATGTCCACTATGGGGTAGAGATGAATCGGACAGTACCCTAACTTATGGAAGGAATGTTAAGAAGCCTTATAATAAGCTGTTCCTGAGTCTGGGGTTGCACGCATTCAAGCTTCTGTACCTTCACCGGGCTGGAGCAGGGAGAATTAAACTATTTAGGGATTAACTATTGAGAGGATAACCTAAATATTGGAGATAGTCTTCTGGAGATAGTTATAAAGGTCTTCTTTATTGAAGGGTACCGGAAACATAGAAACATAGAAATTAGGTGCAGGAGTAGGCCATTCGGCCCTTCGAGCCTGCACCGCCATTCAATATGATCAAGGCTGATCATCCAACTCAGTATCCCGTACCTGCCTTCTCTCCATACCCTCTGATCCCCTTAGCCACAAGGGCCACATCTAACTCCGTCTTAAATATAGCCAATGAACTGGCCTCGACTACCCTCTGTGGCAGAGAGTTCCAGAGATTCACCACTCTCTGTGTGAAAAAAGTTCTTCTCATCTCGGTTTTAAAGGATTTCCCCCTTATCCTTAAGCTGTGACCCCTTGTCCTGGACTTCCCCAACATCGGGAGTAATCTTCCTGCATCTAGCCTGTCCAACCCCTAAAGAATTTTGTAAGTTTCTATAAGATCCCCTCTCAATCTCCTAAATTCTAGAGAGTATAAACCAAGTCTATCCAGTCTTTCTTCATAAGACAGTCCTGACATCCCAGGAATCAACTGTCCATGGGAGAACGGTGCAGAATATGTTTTCTGCTTTAAAATATAATTCTTACTCCCAATTAGAACAATCTCCATAATTGTCAGTTTGATTAGAATTGCCGAGTCCATTAGAAACCCTCTATAGGGGAAGATACAAAAATTACATTTCGAGTTCAAATTTGCACATGTGATCCAGTTCTTTAAGAGCAAAGAAATAAAAAAATCAATGGGGTTAAGTAAAATATTACATTTTTGACGTTTTTCTGTTAGATTTGGGCAGTTGTGTAAAGTTCTCTACTATTGGTATTAACTGTGATATCCTAATGATAATATGCTGCCAAATCATTCAATGGCTTTTACATTTATAGTTAAATGTTAGATTATGCCAGATTATGCAAAGTAAAATTACACCAAAGGACCATTGCTAAATTCATCAGGGATCACAGCTTAAGGATAAGGGGGAAATCCTTTAAAACTGAGATGAGAAGAACTTTTTTCACACACGGTGAATCTCTGGAACTCTCTGCTACAGAGGGTAGTCGAGGCCAGTTCATTGGCTATATTTAAGAGGGAGTTAGATGTGGCCCTTGTGGCTAAGGGGATCAGAGGGTATGGAGAGAAGGCAGGTACGTGATACTGAGTTGGATGATCAGCCATGATCATATTGAATGGCGGTGCAGGCTCGAAGGGCCGAATGGCCTACTCCTGCACCTAATTTCTATGTTTCTATGTTTCTATCCTGCACAAGGTAATCCTTATTCCATTAACTCTCAATTGTTTTTCTTGGTTGTTGAGGCTTTGGGACTGTTGCAACTAGATTCCCTCATGTAGTCAATAGTTTGTGATTAAGATTGTTGATTTGACAAGCTTCATTTGCTCAAGAAGAATTGAACAAGTGTTTGGATGGTATATCAATGATGTAACTACCCTCATCTACCTCCAAGCGCATCATACAACAAACATGGGAGGAAAGCTGCAATTTGGGGAGGTGAGTATTTAGGTGCAGCTTGCAAGGCAGCAGTGGAGTTTGACAGTGGGCTTTAAAGTCCATCCTGTGATGCTCATGAGACCATTGATGTTTAAAATCTTACAACTTGGCAGAGTGCGATTTAGTTTGACCTCCTCTAGATTGCCGACCAAATACACATTTGCCGACAATTTTGTTATTACACTGACCTTTTTAACCTTTGCTTCTTTCAGCTTTTCCAAAGCAAGTTTAATCTTGGCAGTTTTTTCCTTGGCTTTTTGTTCCTCCTGCAAAAAAAAAAGTTGATCTTATCAAAAAATCGTCTGGATTCAAAATTAATATTGCCCATTGGAAATGTTTCTTTCTGAAGTGTGTGATTCTTTTACTTGAACATATTTCTGTTCTCTGCCATTAAGACACCTAATGCCATTGTTCCCAAGACAGGCAATGGTTTCAATTCCATCTCAGAACAGTACAGCACAGGAACAAGCTTACAATGGGCTGAAGGGCCTGTTCTTCATTTTCTTCTTAATTATTATATCTTCCCCTGAGAGGGAAAAGGGCAAACCAGGAAGAACAGTCACTGTGGTAATGCATATTTCGCAGTGGACTTGAATGTCCTTTAGTGAGATGTGCAGAAGAATGATGACACATACACATGCAGCTCAAAATCATTCTTTCACCCACCAACCCTACATTACAAAGAGACAGATTATGCAATAGCCACTTTTTGGAACATGTGCACAAAGTACTACATTGCTACATTTTACCAGCATTTTTACACAGTTTTAGTAGTATAAGTCAATCAATTTCATTTAAAAATTTCTATGATGATATTTTGATAATAGACCATAATTCATTTTTATTCATTTTTAGGAACCTACAAGAAAAGAGCATTGGATAAAGACTGGAAGAAATTAGTTACAGAAATCTTTCCTCATATCTTCTTCTAAGTCTCCATTATTATAACCATATAACCATATAACAATTACAGCATGGAAACAGGCCATCTCGACCCTTCTAGTCCGTGCCGAACAAGTATTCTCCCCTAGTCCCATCTACCTGCGCTCAGACCATAACCCTCCATTCCTTTCCCGTCCATATAACTACCCAATGTATTTTTAAATGATAAAAACGAACCTGCCTCCACCACCTTCACTGGAAGCTCATTCCACGCAGCCACCACTCTCTGAGTAACGAAGTTCCCCCTCATGTTACCCCTAAACGTCTGTCCCTTAATTCTCAAGTCATGTCCCCTTGTTTGAATCTTCCCTACTCTCAGTGGGAAAAGCTTATCCACGTCAACTCTGTCTATCCCTCTCATCATTTTAAAGACCTCTATCAAGTCTCCCCCTTAAACTTCTGCGCTCCAAAGAATAAAGCCCTAACTTGTTCAACCTTTCTCTGTAACTTAGTTGCTGAAACCCAGGCAACATTCTAATAAATATCCTCTGTACTCTCTCTATTTTGTTGACATCCTTCCTATAATTAGGCGACCAATATTGTACACCATACTCCAGAATTGGCCTCACCAATGCCTTGTACAATTTTAACATTACATCCCAACTTCTATTGCCCGGAAAAGCTTCTGCAAAGCATATTGTGAAAAGTTTGATCACTGAATATGCACCAGGGATGAAACATTGTCTCATGTGAGAAATTCAAAAAAATATATAGCCTAAACCTGCCAGTCCTAGACTCTCCCACTAGTAGAAACATCCTCTCCAAATCCACTCTATCCAGACCTTTCATTATTCGGTGAGTTTCTACGAGGTGTCCCCTCATCCTTCTAAATTCCAGCGATTAGAGGCCCAGTGCTGTCAAACGCTCATCATATGTTAACCTACTGATTCCTGGGATTATTCTTGTAAGCCTTCTCTGTCCAAGTCACCCTGCATTCTCATAGCATCCTCCTCACAGTTCACACTGCCACCCAGCTTTGTGTCATCTGCAAATTTGCTAATGTTACTTTGAAGGGTCATCTAAATCTTTGATGTATATTGTAAATAGCTGTGGTCCCAGCACCGAGCCTTGTGGTACCCCACTAGTCACTGCCTGCCATTCTGAAAGGAACCCATTAATCCCTACTCTTTGTTTCTTCTGCCAACCGATTTTCTATCCATGTCAGCACTCTACCCCCAATACCATGTACTCTAATTTTGCCCACTAACCTCCTATGTGGGACCTTATCAAATACTTTCTGAAAGTCCAGGTACACTAAATCCACTGGCTCTCCCTTGTCCATTTACCAAGTTACATCCTCAAATAATTCGAGAAGCTCAAGGGCTGGTCCCACCAGCATGCGACTGCATGCGGCGAGCACGACCTAACGTGGTGGCTTGAGCCATACGGCCTCGCGGGGCCGGTCCCACTTCGATCGCCAGAGCCGTATGGAGTTGTGCGGGGCTGGTCCCGACATCGCGCGGGGCTCCGAAAAACTGACACTGTCCAAAAATCCCGCGTGGCAACGGCCTGTTGGCCCGCAGCCGCATTGAGGCCGTACGCTGCGACTTGACGCCGTATGCAGCGTCTGGATGCCGTACGCAGCGTCTGGACGCCGTATGCAGTGTCTTGACAGCGTACGCCTAGCGTGTGGCATTGCGCGATGACGTAACCGCCCAATGCCGTGCGACGTCCAAATTCAGTCAGTTCACCTCCTGCCCAGCTGATTGGTGAGTATGATGTCGGGACCAGCCCCGCACAATTCCAGACGGCTCCGCGGTTAGAAGTGGGACCGGCCCCGCGAGGCCGTACGCCTCAAGCCACCACGTTTGGTTGCGCTCGCCGCATGCAGTCGCATGCTGGTGGAACAGGCCCTTTAGTCAAGCATGATTTCCCCTTCGTAAATCCATGCTGACTCGGACCGATCCTGTTACCGCTATCCAAATGTGCTGCTATTTCATCTTTTCTAATTGACTCCAGCATCTTCCCCACCACCGATGTCCTAACCCTCCAGCTTTAATATTTCTGTAAAAATAGAACACCATGCTGACTCTGGAGCTGTGCAATGCATAAGAAACTCGACCACAAAGAACAATCTTGCAATATAACTCTGGCGCATGCGGTCAAGTGTTTTTGCAAAATTGCTGATTTGGATTCTAGCATAAACCTTAAAGTCTTGAAACTCTGTTGCAGACCCACTGATTTTTAAACAATGTGCAATAGTTTTCAATTGCAAAATCAATTGTGCGATTTGATCTGATCTTGTGTGTGTGTGTGTGATGTGATATTGTGTTGGCCTTACAGATAACATTGCAGCAATTGACATTTTGATTGCAATATCTCTGAAGAAACTGTTGGAAGAAGGGGTCTTTTCAGTTATGTTAAAAGACAGCAGTTCCCTGCAGAAGTTCATCATGAATGATTATCACTGAAGCCTCTACAATGTGCCAAGTGCGTTTAACCTTGCACCTGCTATCTTTGGAGATAGTGGTGGGTTGATTATTCTGATAATACTTCAAGGGCATGATGTTTAGAGCCAAAGGTTCATAGAGCATGGAAACAATCTGTGCTGCATGACTCTATGAGTCTATGATTACTTGTCTCTAATGTTTGTAAGAGATTCCCACCAGAGTGGGTTCCTATTCAGCATCATTTTTATCATGCGTACTATTGTGCTAAACTAAATGTAAAAATAAAAAAAACTTTTGAAGGCGTTGTCGGACTCATGGCTGGAGGTACTGCTCTGGACCACTTTAAACTTGGCAGTGTTAGAGGCTGCTCTGCATGGATGTGGTCTTCATTCCATTGACAGTTGATCGACCATGTATATTAAAGATTGTTTATCTACACAGATTCTGTGCATGCTCCCCATCCTGACTTTGTAGATAGACATTGCAGTTCTTCTAATTTCTGTCCAATGCATGTTGGAAAGCAGGCTGTTGCTGCATGAAACCTAATACCCTTTATTGTTGGCTACCAGAAGATGCAACATTACATTGTGATGGTTATGGCTTGGTTCTTGGTTCTTGGGTCCTCCAAAATATTCCAACTGGAATTTAAACTGGAGGTGGTGAAGGGAGGGATTAAGTCAGAAAGGGTATAAAGAACACACACTATAGAATTTGACATAAAACATCCCCACACAGCAGAATCAAAGTTCCCCACTGTGTGGGAAGGCACCAAAGCCAGTCTCTTCCTCCACTGTTCCTCATGGTCAGGGCCTCCCCGTGCCCTCCGCAGTTGCAGCTACGGGCGGCCCGATGTCCAGGACCGCTCGCTGGGGTGATACAAGTCCGACGTCGGGGCTGCGGGACGTCCTCAGCGGCGTGGACACCAGAGTCGGCCCCCTCCTACCGGAGTCGGCGGCCTCCAAAGTCAGCAGGCCGTGCCGGGTGGAGACTGCTGCTGCAGGCCCTCTGCAAGGCGCCCCAGGACTCCACAATGCCGTTCAGCGCCGCCCGCGTTGGAAGCTCTACCACCAGAGCTCCACGATGTTGGAGCAACGGCCCAATGCTCCGGAGCTCCAAACGGCGACCCAGGTAGGCATCGCCCGCTCCGCGGTGATTCCAGCGCTGTGCCGCCGCTGTAGCAGCCCTGGTCCAGTTCCCAGTCCCCGGCAGGAATGGTCGCTCCGATCCAGCTGGTAGGCCGCGAGGTGGGGGGCGAGGACGCGACTCGGAGAAATAGTCGCGTCCCCGCCAGGTAGAGACTGGGAAACGGTTTCCCCCTTACCCTGCCCCCCTCCCCCACATAGAAAAGTTAAAGTTTCCCCCAACACAAAACTTTAGACTAAGTAAAAATAATAAAAAGGATTGAAATACAGACTGGCTGTAGGTAGAGGCTGCTGCCAGTGCAGCGCCCCCACCGTCCAAATAGTCAGCTGTTGGCCCTCCGACAATAGCCAGCTGATGCCAGATCGCATCCTGCACTTGAGAATGTTCTGCCATTATTTGAGATAGCAGTGGAAGACCTATCATTGGAAGTTAGGGATAAGGGGTAGGCCATTTAGAATGGAGTAGAATGGGTAGAATGGAGCAACTGGGCTTGTACACTCTGGAGTTTAGAAGGATGAGAGGGGATCTCATTGAAACATATAAGATTGTTAAGGGTTTGGACACGCTAGAGGCAGGAAACATATTCCCAATTTTGGGGGAGTCCAGAACCAAGGGCCACAGTTTAAGACATTATTTTAATCCTTTACACCATCCAACTCTATGCACTATGCCACTCATCCTATCAATACTGGCAGATGTTCTGAAACTCCTCCTCTTGACAGAAAAATCTGTACATTTTATCTAAATTTCCTAACCGTTCCACCTTCAGCATCTCCTACCTTATTCATTGAACCATTATATTTTGTCGTGAAATGTCTTCAAGTATTTTCACATCAAACATATCATATAAAGAAACATAAGGATCCAACATAATGCAGGTATAAACTTGCCCAGAAACCTTAAATTGTCAAAGCATCTTTCCCTTGGTACAATTTAATATAAGCTATGGTTAATTGCATAATGCGCATTGTTAGTTTCTTGTAATCACAGCATTTAATGTATTGCACCAGCATTCTGCTGTATTTGAGGTGGCTGCTTTTCCACTGCTGTGATCATTGTGGTTTGGCAACATTTCACGGAATCGTAGAGATGGATGCTATTTGGTCCATTATGAATGTCTGCTCTTTGAAAGAGCTACCAATTCATCCCAATCCCATGCTGTTTCCTCATTTATTTTTATTGAATTTGCTTCATGACTCTTTGTGCAATCTAGATCATAAAATCATTTTTTTTCATATTGCAGGTTGCCTTTGGGCTACGTGAAGGTTCCGTTTCTGAGAAATGTCTGCAAGGTGATTTCTCCGTAAATCAGAAACAATTGCTTTCTATAGCAACTCAGATTATTCTATGTGTATAGATTCTATAATTCTTTAAGTTCATTGCAACATAGAAACATAGAAAATAGGTGCAGGAGTAGGCCATTCGGCCCTTCGAGCCTGCACCGCCATTCAATATGATCATGGCTGATCATCCAACTCAGTATCCCGAACCTGCCTTCTCTCCATACCCCCTGATCCCTTTAGCCACAAGGGCCACATCTAACTCCCTCTTAAAAATAGCCAATGAACTGGCCTCAACTACCTTCTGTGGCATAGAATTCCTGAGATTCACCGCTCTGTGTGAATTTTTTTTTTCTCATCTCGGTCCTAAAAGATTTCCCCCTTATCCTTAAACTGTGACCCCTCGTTCTGGACTTCCCCAACATCGGGAACATCTTCCTACATCTAGCCTGTCCAACCTCTTAAGAATTTTATACGTTTCTATAAGATCGCCCCTCAATCTTCTAAATTCTAGCGAGTACAAGCCGAGTCTATCCAGTCTTTCTTCATATGAAAGTCCTGACATCCCAGGAATCAGTCTGGTGAACCTTCTCTGTACTATGACAAGAATGTCTTTCCTCAGATTAGGAGACCAAAACTGTACACAATACTCCAGGTGTGGTCTCACCAAGACCCTGTACAACTGCAGTAGAACCTGCCTGCTCCTATACTCAAATACTTTTGCTATGAATGCTAACATACCATTTGCTTTCTTCACTGCCTGCTGCACCTGCATGCCTACTTTCAATGACTGGTGTACCATGACACTCAGGTCTCGTTGCATCTCCCCTTTTCCTAATCGGCCACCATTCAGATAATAGTCTCCTGTTTTTGCCACCAAAGTGGATAACCTCACATTTATCCACATTATACTGCATCTGCCATGCACTTGCCCACTCACCCAACCTATCCAAGTCACCTTGCAGCCTCCTAGCATCCTCCTCACAGCTCACACTGCCCCCCAGCTTCATGTCATCCGCAAACTTGGAGATGTTGCATTCAATTCCCTTGTCCAAATCATTAATATATATTGTAAATAGCTGGGGTCCCAGCACCGAGCCGTGCGGTACCCCACTAGTCACTGCCTGCCATTGTGAAAAGGTCCCGTTTATTCCTACTCTTTGTTTCCTGTCTGCCAGCCAGTTCTCTATCCACATCAATACTGAACCCTCAATACCATGTGCTTTACGTTTGCATACTAATCTCTTTTGTGGGACCTTGTCGAAAGCCTTCTGAAAGTCCAGATATAACACATCCACTGGTTCTCCCTTATCTACTCTACTAGTAACATCCTCGAAAAATTCTATAAGATTCGTCAGACATGATTTACCTTTCATAAATCCATGCTGACTTTGTCCAATGATTTCACCACTTTCCAAATGTGCTGCTATTCCATCTGTAATAACTGACTCTAGCAGTTTCCTCACTACCGATGTTAGACTAACTGGTCTGTAATTCCCCGTTTTCTCTCTCCCTCCCTTTTTAAAAAGTGGGGTTACATTAGCTACCCTCCACTCCTCAGGAACTACTCCAGAATCTAATGAGTATTGAAAAATTATCACTAATGCATCCGCTATTTCTAGGTTACTTCCTTAAGTACTCTGGGATGCAGCCTATCTGACCCTGGGGATTTATCGGCCTTTAATCCATTCAATTTACCTAACACCACTTCCCGGATAACCTGGATTTCACTCAGTTCCATCTCATTTGACCCCCGGTCGCCTGCTATTTCCGGAAGATTATTTATGTCTTCCTTAGTAAAGACAGAACCAAAGTAGTTATTCAATTGGTCTGCCATGCCCTTGTTCCGCATGATCAATTCACCTGTTTCTGACTGCAAGGGACCTACATTTGTTTTAACTAATCTTTTTCTCTTCACATGTCTGTCAGTTATTATGTTCCCTGACAGTTTTCTTTCATAATCTATTTCCCCTTTCCTAATTAAGCCCTTTGTCCTCCTCCGCTGGACTCTGAATTTCTCCCAGTCCTCTGGTAGGCTGCTTTTTCAGGCTAATTTGTATGCTTCATCTTTTGTTTTGATACTATCCCTGATTTCCCCTGTTATCCATGGATGCACTGCCTTCCCTGATTTATTATTTTGCCAAACTGGGATGAACAATTGTTGTAGTTCATCCATGCAGTCTTTAAATGTCTTCCATTGTCTATCCACCATCGACCCTTTAGGAATCAATTGCCAGTCTATCTTGGCCAATTCACGTCTCATACCCTCAAAGCTGCCTTTCTTTAAGTTCAGAATCCTTGTTTCTGAATTAATTATGTCACTCTCCATTCTAATGAAGAACTCAACCATATTATGGCCACTCTTGCCCAAGGGGCCACGCACAAGAAGACTATTAACTAACCCTTCCTCATTACTCAATACCCAGTCTAGAATAGTCTGCTTTCCGTTAGTTTCTCTACATGTTGGTTTCGAAAACTATTCTGCATACATCCCAAGAATTCCTCTTCCTCAGCACCCCTGCCACCCCTTTTTCAGCACCCCTGCCCCTGCCAACGTACACTCCATTGTGGATAAATGGGGATCCTGTGGATAGGGTGAACTGTTTTAAATATCTGGGAGTCCACATCTCCGAGGATATGACATGGGCATCACACGCCTCAGCACTCATGAGTAAGGCAAGGCAGCGCCTTTACCACCTCAGGCAATTGAGGAAATTCAGAGTGTCTCCGAGGATCCTCCAGTGCTTCTACGCAGCGGCGGTGGAAAGCATCTTGTCCGGGAACATTACCATCTGTTTTGGGAATTGCTCTACCAAGGACAAGAAGGCTCTGCAGAGAGTAGTGCGTTCGGCCGAACGCACTATGGGAACTTCACTTGCCCCCCTGCAGGAACTATACATCAGGAGGTGCAACTCCATCACCAACAATATCATGAGAGACCCCTTCCACCCCTGCAATGGACTGTTCCAGCTGCTACGGTCAGACAAATGCCTCCGTTGCCATGCGGTGAGAACGAAAAGGTTGAGAAGGAGTTTCTTCCCAGAGGCCATTCGGACTGTAAACTCCTATCTCACCAGGGACTAACTCTACTGAACGTTTTTCCTTCCATTATTTATTATGTAAAAGAATATGTGTGTTATGATTGTGTTTAGAATTTGTTTGGTTGTTTTGTTGTTTGTCTTTTGCACAAAAGTCCGCGAGCATTGCCACTTTCATTTCACTGCACATCTCGTATGTTTATGTGACAAATAAACTTGACTTGACTTGACTTGACTTGAATTTGATTCACCCAATCTATATTTAGATTGGAGTCACCCATTATAACTGTTTTACCTTTGTTGCACGCATTTCTAATTTCCTTTTTTGCCATCCCCAACTCCACTACTACTGTTAGGTGACCTGTACATAACTCCCACTAGTGTTTTCTGCTTGGACAGCACAAACCTTGAATAACTAATTGCATAACGTTCACAAATGTTCTTAACCTTTTCCACCCTATTTACATTTTGTTCTTTTGCATATTACCTTTAATTGTATTTCCTGAACACTAACCCTTCAGCTGATAGATTATTTTATCCTTCTTTATGATTTTAGATCATACAGCAGAGTAGTCTTAATTATTTATAGATGCAGCAAGTTCCTGTTCCCTTGCTCCCTTTGCATCAATAGAATAAATCTTCTCCACGTTTTCCGAAAGCTCATGTTATCCTTTGATAGGTGTGTATAAATTGTGGTGGGTTTAACCATGGTAAGCCGAGAGGAGCTGTTACGTTTATCAATGGTGTAAAGACCAAGAGATGCAAAGGGTGAAGTATACACACGAAACATAAGTAAATCTGTAAATCAGAAAAGCCGGCAATCTCCAGGACCGGACAATGTTTCCCCCTCTACTCTCTAGCTCTGTGTCGAACAACTGGCACCGGTCTACACAGACATTTTCAACCAGTCCCTGCAAACCTGTACTGTCCCTGCCTGCTTCAGTCTCCACTATTGTCCCTGTACCCAAAAAGGCAAAGATTACTGGTCTAAATGATTACAGGCCTGACTTCTGTAGTCATGAAGATCCTTGAAAGGCTTGTGCTGTCCAAGCTGAAAAATATCACAAACCCCCTGCTGGACTCTCTGCAGTTTGCATATCGGGCCAATAGATCTGTGGATGATACAGTCAACCTGGCCATGCACTTCATCCTACAGCACCTAGACTGCCAGGGGACCTATTTGAGGATCCTGTTTGTTGATTTTAGCTCTGCATTCAACACCATTGTGCCAGAGCTACTACACTCCAATCTTTCCGAGTTGACTGTGCCTGAACCTCTCTGTCAGTGAATCACCAACTTCCTGACAGACAGGAAGCAGCATGTAAGGCTGGGAAAGCATATCTCGGATCCGCAAATGCTCAGCATAGGAGCACCGCAAGGTTGCGTACTCTCTCCTCTCCTCTGCTCTCTCTACACCAACGACTGCACCTCCACAGACACCTCTGTCAAGCTCCTCAAGTTTGCGGAAGACACAACCCTGATTGGACTGATCCAGGATGGGGAGGAATCTGCCTACAGACAGGAAGTGTTACAGCTGATGTCCTGGTGCCATTGCAACAACCTAGAGCTCAATGCTCTTAAGACAGTGGAATTGATTGTAGACTTTAGGAGAGCTCCCTCTCCCCTCACCCCACTCACCATCAACAACACCACAGTCACATCTGTGGAGTCTTTTAAGTTCTTGGGAACCATCATCTCCAAGGACCTTAAATGGGGGGCCACCATCGACTCCACAGTCAAAAAGGATGTACTTCCTGCAGCAGCTGAGGAAGCGCAATTTGCCACAGGCCATGATGGTCCAATTCTATACGGCCATCGTAGAGTCTGTTCTCACCTTCTCCATCATGGTCTGGTTTGGCTCAGCCACCAAGCGCGACACCTGGAGGCTGCAGCGAATCGTCCGATCAGCAGAGAAGGTTATTGGCTGCAACCTTCCCTCCATTGATGAACTGTACACTGCAAGGGCCAGGAAGCGAGTGGGCAAGATCATCTCTGACCCCTCTCACCCTGGCCACAAACTCTTTGAATCACTTTCCTCTGGAAGGCGACTCCGGATTGTCAAAGCTGCCACAGCCAGGCATAAAAACTATTTTTTTCCACGAGTAGTAGCTCTACTCAATAACCAAAAATCTGTAGTCTCCTTTTGCTCTGGTATTTTATTTAATTCACATGTTTAATCGATGATGTTTTATTATTAATGTTTTATGTGTCATTCTTAACTGTCACTGTATGATAATGTTGTCACTTGCGAGCAGAGCACCAAGGCAAATTCCTTGTATGTGAATACTTGGCTAATAAACCTATTCATTCATAAACTTATCCATTCATTAACGTATTCATCCATTTATTCATTCAATCATTAAAATGTTTCTTTACAGGGAATTAGAAAGACAACTTACAGTGCAGGGTGAAAGAACAGGAAAATGGGTCTGAAAAAGTTGCTCTCTGGAGAACTAGCAGGGACTAAGTGGACCAAATGGCCTTCTGTCGTGTCCAGAATTAGTCAATCATCAGCAAACCTTCTGCTTTACAAAGTAGACAAAGTCTTAGTGCTTTCTTTGACAATTATTAATTGGAGATATATTAACTGTCAGCATTATTAGAGTAAAGCTTTAATTTAAGTAGTCAAGCCATTGCGAGACTCTTATTCTGGAATGTTCTGGCAGCAATAGTACCGGAAATCAGTTGTCAGCAATTATTGCAAGTAAAAATAAAGCCTGATCACCAAAATACTCTGCATTCAGTCTGACGAAGTGGTTAGTACAGCTCTTTCCCCTTTCTAATTTTAAATCCCTGAACAAGCTTATCTTCTCAACTACTTAAGTTGTTGCTTCATGCAGGACTCTAATTGTACAAACACGGACAGCGTCATGAGCCACGTCTTCAAATAGGCCCATAGAGCCAGAGCCCATGGAAACAGGTCCTTCTGCCCATCATGTCAATGCTGATTGTTGCCCCTTCCTATACCTATCCCATTTACTCGCATTGGGTCTGTAACCTTCGATGTCTTGGCTATTCAAATGCAAATTTGACTAGACAGCTAATTTTACTTAGGTCATAAGTTTCAGGAGCAGAATTAGGTCATTCGACCCATCAAGTCTACTCCGCCATTCAATCATGGCTGATCTGTCTTCCCCTCTCAACCCCATTCTCCTGCCTTCACCCCATAACCCCCGACACCCATACTAATCAAGAATCTGTCAATATCCCCCTTAAACATATGGATTTTCCCAAACCAGAAACCCTGGATGTCCAGTCAGGTCCGCACACTCCTCAGAGCCCGCGATGCTGCCTTCAGGTCAGGTGACAGAGCTCTGTACAGGGCTGCTCGAGCCGACCTGAAAAGTGGTATTAAAAAGGCCAAGGCGGATCACAAGAGGAGCATAGAGTCCCACTTGTCCAGCAATAATACACGGGAGGTATGGCGGGGCATACAAGACATTACCAACTACAGAGGCTGTGCCACAAAGTCAGAAGACCTGAGTGCGCCGCTGGCAGAAAAGCTAAATTGCTTCTTCTCCCGCTTTGAAACATCACAACAGCAGCACTCACCTGCTACAGCCCTGTTCCCACCCTCACCTGGCTCCTGTACTACCCCACTCAGTGTCGGGGAACACGATGTCAGACGGGTGCTCCTGGCAGTGAACCCCAAGAAGGCTACCGGCCCAGATGGAGTCCCTGGTAAGGTGCTCAAAGCGTGCGCCCACCAGCTCACTGCCATCTTCACCAGAATTTTCAATCTCTCCCTGGCCCAGGCAGTTATTCCGTCCTGCCTAAAATCAGCCCCAATCGTCCCTGTGCCGAAGAAGTCTCCCATCACCAGCCTTAATGACTACCGTCCTGTTGCCCTCACTCCGGTAATCACGAAGTGCTTCGAGAGATTGGTCCTCCAGCACATCAAGGACTATCTACCACCAGACTTCGACCCCCACCAATTCGCTTATCGCCAAAACAGATCCACAGAAGACGCCATCACCGTAGCTCTCCACTCTGTGCTGAGCCATCTGGAGCAGGGGCAGAGCTACGTCCGGATGCTCTTTGTGGATTTTAGTTCAGCCTTTAACACAATCATCCCGGACATCCTCATTGGTAAACTGGTCACTCTCGGCCTCCCCACTCTCACATGTGCCTGGATTAAGGATTTCCTCACAAACCGGCCCCAGACTGTGAGACTTGGCCCCCACCTCTCCTCCACTCGCAGGTTGAGTACCGGTTCCCCACAGGGCTGTGTGCTAAGCCCCCTCTTATACTGTCTCTACACCTACGACTGTAGTCCGGCCCACAACAACAACCGCATCGTCAAATTTGCTGACGACACTACTGTGGTCGGACTTATTTCAAAGGGAGACGAGGCAGCCTACAGAGAGGAAGTCCTGAAGTTGACAACCTGGTGCTCAGAAAACAATCTGGCTCTGAACACCAGGAAAACAAAAGAGCTCATTGTCGACTTCAGGAGGCACAGCACCGACTTAGTCCCCCTACACATTAACGGCGAGTGTGTGGAGAGGGTCAACACCTTCCGGTTTCTCGGCGTCCATATCGCGGCTGACATCTCCTGGACGGACAACACGACAGCGGTCATCAAGAAGGCTCAGCAGCGGCTGCACTTCCTGAGGGTCCTCAGGAAGCACAACCTGGACTCTAACCTGCTGCTGACCTTCTACCGCTCGTCCATCGAGAGCCTGCTGACATACTGCATTACAGCATGGTATGGCAGCTGCACCATGGCAGACAGGGAGAGGCTTCAGAGGGTAACCAGGACAGCGCAGAGGATCATTGGTTGCCCTCTCCCCTCCCTGATGGACATCTACACCTCCCGCTGCCTTAGCAGGGCAAAGAAGATCACCAAAGACAGCTCCCATCCTGCGTTTGGACTGTTCGACCTGCTGCCCTCTGGAAGGCGCTATAGGTGCATCAAATCCAGGACAAACAGACTCAGGAATAGCTGCTTCCCGAGAATTATATCTACCATAAATTCAAATCCACACATGCACTGACTACACCGCCCAACACGGACTTCCATCTGTATATATGTATATATGTATGTAGCGCCGTAGAATTTGTGCACCTATTCCCCCCCCCCCATCTCCCTTCTGTTTTGTTTTTCTGTTTCTTGTTTTTTGTGTAAAATTGTATGTATGCACTGAGTACGAGCAGCTTTCAGTTTCACTGTACATGTATAGTGACAATAAATGGCATATCTATATATCTAAAAATATCCATTGACTTGGCCTCCACAGCTGTCTGTGGCAATTCCACAGATTCACCACCCTCTGTCTAAAGAAATTCCTTATCATCTCCTTTCTAAAGGTATGTCCTTTTATTCTGATCCTAAACTCTCCCATTTGTAGAAACATCTTCTCCACATTCACTCTATCCAGACCTTTCAATATTCAGAAGTTTCAATGAGGTCCCTCTCATCCTTCTAAACTCCAACCAGTGCAGGCCCAGTGCCTTCAAACGCTCATCATTGATTTGATTCGATTGATCTTAATTGATTTTTCAATATTTTTTACCCCCTTAGACCAAACTTTCACTGAATCCTTACCTCTGTTAATGGTTCTGCAGGTTCTGGAGGGGGTGGTGATGGATGAGGCAGAGAGACTGACGGGATCGGGGGAAATAAATCAACTGGAGGTGGCGGTAAATCAAAACTTGGTGCCTCTGTGTGCCTGGTCGGTGGCTTCGGAGGCCCTCCTGAGTGAACTTTGGGGAAATCTGGGGTGGTGGTGGGTTTCCAAATGTCTGGCGCTGGTGAGGCTTGAGATGTAACATTACAGATTTTCTCTGTCTCACTGATCCCTTGCATCAAGTCAGCCATTAAGGCATCAAAGTCGGTTTCTTCCAGGTCTTCGAGAGACTCTAACGAAACAAAGGAGGAATATTAAAATGGAATGGTACATCTAAAACGACAAATTCACGAGAGAGGAATACATAGTGCATTGGATTACTCTCCAATAATCGCAGACCTTTGAACACAGATCATGAGCTAAAAGTCATGAGCTAAAAGTATTCTTTACCTCTTGGGGTGAAATGAATCTTAGTAAAATTAATGAAACACATATTAAAGTGCATGTGCAAAGGGCCAAAAAGCCTTCTTTTATATTATGGCTTATGTTATGGACGAGAGATGGCACAATGGGCTAAGTGTTCGGCTGGCGACTGGAAGGTAGCCGGTTCGAATCCCGCTTGGAGTGCATACTGTTGTTGTGTCCTTGGGGCAAGACACTTCACCCACCTTTGCCTGTGTGTAAATGTAATGTAATTATGTGAAGCACTTTGGGGTCAATGCAAGTTGACTAAAAATGTGCTATATAAATAAGATTATTATTATTATTATGTTTTTTTACGATTCTATGCTCAGTGCGTTTCTGGATGAACTACAATACAAAACTGCTTCAAATTATTCTGGTTAGAAATATTTTATGGAGTATAAGTTAACACTGATGCAAATAGCAAAATCTGGATATCCAGCGTCATGGAGCCATACTGCATGGAAACAGGTTCTTCGGCCCACCTTGGGCATTCTGGGCAGAGGTATTAGGCTGTATTTGCTTGCATTAGCCCTAAATCTGGCACGCTGGAGGTTATAGGGTGACTCGATAGAAGTGTATAAAATTCTGAGAGGAATAGATAGGATAGACAATCAGAATCTTTACCCCAGGATAAAAAAAATCAAATAATGGAGACCAGAGCATTAAGGTGAGGGAGGTAAAGTTGAAAGGAGATATGTAGGGAAAGTTATTTTTACACTGAGGGTGGTGAGCGCATGGAACGTGCTCCCATGTGAGGCAGATATTTAGTGACATTTTTAAAATACTTTTGAATATGTAAATGGATGTACAGGGAATGGATGGATATGTGTTAGGTGCAGATAGATAAATGATGGGCTTGGCATTACGGACATCATTGTGTTGTACTGTTCTATGATAGGATAACAGAACTTGGTTTTGGACCTATTCTAATAATTGTGGTGAAATGCCTATATTTGTCAGCATTGTCTTGATGAATAGTCAATCGGGCCGACCATATAGATCTCCTTGCAAATGTTGATCTATGTACTCCATTCCTCAGCCCTCAACTAAAGATCATTCAGTTATATAAAGTCATATAATTATATAGCACAACATAGACTCTTCTGCCTACTGAGTCCATGATGGCATCGAACACCCAATTATACTTATCTCATTTTATTTTCCCTTACATAGAAACATAGAAACATAGAAATTAGGTGCAGGAGTAGGCCATTCGGCCCTTCGAACCTGCACCGCCATTCAATATGATCATGGCTGATCATCCAACTCAGTATCCCGTACCTGCCTTCTCTCCATACCCTCTGATCCCCTTAGCCACAAGTGCCACATCTAACTCCCTCTTAAATATAGCCAATTAACTGGCCTCGACTACCCTCTGCGGCAGAGAGTTCCAGAGATTCACCACTCTCTGTGTGAAAAAAGTTCTTCTCATCTCGGTTTTAAAGGATTTCCCCCTTATCCTTAAGCTGTGACCCCTTGTCCTGGACTTCCCTTACATCGGGAGCAATCTTCCTGCATCTAGCTTGTCCAACCCCTTAAGAATTTTGTAAGTTTCTATAAGATCCCCCCTCAATCTCCTAAATTCTAGAGAGTATAAACCAAGTCTATCCAGTCTTTCTTCATAAGATTGTCCTGACATCCCAGGAATCAGTCTGGTGAACCTTCTCTGCACTCACTCTATGGCAATAATGTCCTTCCTCAGATTTGGAAGGACATTACCTCCAACCCCCCTCATATTCTATCATTAACTGCACACAGAGGCCAGTTAAAATTCTAATCTATCTTTAGGATGTGGAGGAAACCAAAAGTAAAGTTTTCAAAAAAGAAGCCACTAAGAGAAGAAGATGGAGTAGGAAAGCTTTGTCTTATGCCACACCAAGGTGACAGCTGCTGCCAGTTGTGTTAATGACCAATGTTGCTGGCTCTAAAACTGATTTAAAGCCTGCGTGTAAAATGTACACATCATAACTGGCACTGAAATATAACGGCTTCTGTGAAGTTACGAGATGAGAAGAAATTTTTTC
Organism: Leucoraja erinaceus; assembly: GCF_028641065.1. Taxonomy (NCBI): domain Eukaryota; kingdom Metazoa; phylum Chordata; class Chondrichthyes; order Rajiformes; family Rajidae; genus Leucoraja; species Leucoraja erinaceus. The sequence continues at coordinate 16,486,226 of NC_073378.1, forward strand.
ACACAAAGAGTGGTGAATCTCTGGAACTCTCTGCCACAGAGGGTAGTTGAGGCCAGTTCATTGGCTATATTTAAGAGGGAGTTAGATGTGGCCCTTCTGGCTAAGGGGATCAGGGGGTATGGAGAGAAGGCAGGTACAGGATACTGAGTTGGATGATCAGCCATGATCATATTGAATGGCGGTGCAGGCTCGAAGGGCCGAATGGCCTACTTCTGCACCTAATTTCTATGTTTCTATGTTTCTATATTGTCGGAAATTTCTGACAATGTCTTTAACCATTTCGGTTGCCTGTTCATTGCTAATATAATCTAATTGTAATTGCTTACATGAGGAATTTAACTGTGTGGAAAACTTTGCAATCTCCGTGGCACTGAGATCTATGTATAACGGAGCCGATGCCATAGAGGAAAACAATATTCATTGGTCAATGTTGTAAATGTAGTCAAATAGAACAAGGAAGCACATGTAAGACTTAGGAAGCTGAAGTTGAACAGGGCCTGTAGATGGGCCCCTGAAATAATTCAAATTGAATCAAGAGTCACAATGGGTCATGAAAAGTCCTTGGCGAGTACGATTAAGGAACACTATAAGGCAATTTATAAATACATTTAAAACAAGTGAGTGGTTAGGGAGAAGGTAGGACCACCCAAGGACAAAGGAGGGAATTTATGCCTGTAGCCAGAAGAAGCTGGTGAGGTACTAAATGACTAAATGGTGAGGTACTATTGGCATTCACTAAGGAAAAGGTTGACAGAGGATATTGAAATCTGAGTGGGGTACACCAATACTGAGTGGGGTACACCAATACTGAGTGGGGTACACTGAGTGAGGCATATTGAGCTCAAGAAGGCTGAGGTGTGGGATTTATTGGAGAATATTAAGATAGATTAGTCCCTAGTCATTGATGGGCCCATATTATAGAAGTAGTCAAGAGACAAGATTGCTGGGGCCATGAGCGAGTGTTTTGTATCCTCTCTAACCACTGGCAAGGTGTCGGAGACTGGAGAATACCCAAAGTTGGTCCTTTTTAAAAAAACTGGTAAGGTATAATCTAATAAATTATAAGCCAGTAAGATGAGCCTTAATAAACAAGGTATTGGAAAGGTTTATTTTTGAAATTGTGAGATGCTGAGATCTATGGGTCAGAGAGCTTACGTGGAAACTTGACCATGATGATATCAACATTAAGATACTGTTAAAATGAATGGTTTCAGTAACTGACCCAACACTTCCAAGCACATTGACTATCTCAATCCAGTTCTATTAAAATTGGACAAGGGTTGGTTTGAGGCAACCTATGTTATCCTATGTCTGAGCTATAAGGGAAAGGAATGGAGGGTTATGGTCTGAACGCAGGTGTATGGGACTAGGGGAGAATACGTGTTCAGCACGGACTAGAAGGGTCGAGATGGCCTGTTTCCGTGCTGTAATTGTTAGAAACATAGAAACATAGAAATTAGGTGCAGGAGTAGGCCATTCGGCCCTTCGAGCCTGCACCGCCATTCAATATGATCATGGCTGATCATCCAACTCAGTATCCTGTACCTGCCTTCTCTCCATACCCTCTGATCCCCTTAGCCACAAGGGCCACATCTAACTCCCTCTTAAATAAATATAGCCAATGAACTGGCCTCATTGGTCAGCACGGGCAAGTTGGGCTGAAGGGCTTGTATCCGTGCTGTGTAACTCCATGAGTCTAACTGGTCACCCAGGACTTGATGGGCTGAAGGGCCTCTTCCATGCCGTATGATTCCAGAAAAATGAAGGCACTTAATGAACACTAAAGGCACGAATGTGCCAGACTCTCGTACCTCAGTCCTTCAATCCTGTTCATTTAAGGCTGGATCGAACAGACCGAAAGGCCTCCTCCTGCACCTATTTTCTATGAGTGCAGCAGCGTCTATGGAGCGAAGGAAATAGGCAACGTTTCGGGCCGAAACCCTTCAGGAAGGAAATAGGTAACGTTTCGGGCCGAAACCCTTTCGGGTTTCGTCCCGAAACGTTGCCTATTTCCTTCGCTCCATAGATGCTGCTGCACCCGCTGAGTTTCTCCAGCACTTTTGTCTACCTTCGATTTTCCAGCATCTGCAGTTCCTTCTTAATTATATGGTTATATGGTTATATGGTTGTATGGTTATAAGGAGAGGTTTAGTAGGCTGGGTCTCTATTTCTTGGAGTGCAGGAGGATGAGGGGTGATCTTATAGAGGTGTATAAAATCATGAGAGGAATAGATCGGGTAGACGCACAGAATCTCTTGCCCACAGTGGAGGAATTGAGGACCAGAGGACAGGTTCAAGGTGAATGAGAAAAGATTTAATAGGGATCTGAGGGGTAACTTTTTCACGCAAAGGTTGGTTGGTGTATGGAACAAGTTGCTAGAGGAGGTAGTTGAGGCTGGGCCTATCCCAACGTTTAAGAAACAGTTGGACAGGTACACGGAAAGGACAAGTTTGGAGGGATATGGACCAAGCGCAGGCAGGTGAGACTAGTGTAGCTGGGACATGTTGGTCTGTGTGGGCAAGTTGGGCTGAAGGGCCTGTTTCCACACTGTATCACTCTATGATTCGATGACTCTTTCAGTTTTTTAACCTTTTAACATCCCACTTGACTCAAATACTGAGGGTACATTTTTCCCTAGTCTTTCTGCTTTCATTTCACCCTGAACTACCTGAATTGCTTTTCCTCTTTCTCAATACACTTATTTGCTTCCTTTTTAAGATGCTTGTACCTTCTACCCCGAGCTTGACATTTCTTTTTTTTTGTTAAGTTAAAGTATGTATTTCTCTTTCCCCCATGCTTCACATATGTACCAGAAAAGTCACATGTTCTTTCATTAATTGATCGTATTGGTATGTTTGTAGCATTTTAAATGTGTTACAAAACACAGTATATCTGTCTGTCTGTGACAGGTGCACTAGGGGCGCTGCCCTGGCAGCAGCCTCTACCTACAGCCTGTCTGTCATTTCCATCTTTTTTATTATTTTTAGTTAGTCCAAAGTCTGTTTTGGGGGGAAACTTTTACTTTTCTATGTGGGGGAGGGGGGCAGGGTAAGGGGGAAACCGTTTCCCAGTCTCTTCCTGGCGGGGACGCGACTATTTCTCCGAGTCGCGTCCTCGCCCCCCACCTCGCGGCCTACCAGCTGGATCGGAGCGGCCTTTCCTGCCGGGGACCGGGATCCGGACCAGGGCTGCTACAACGGCGGCGCAGCGCTGGAGTCACCGCGGAGCGGGCGATGCCTTCTTGGGTCGCCGTTGGAGCTCCGGAGCATTGGGCCGTTGCTCCAACATCGTGGAGCTCTGGTGCGGAGAGCTTCCAACGCGGGCGGCGCTGAACAACATCGTGGAGTCCTGGGGCGCCTTGCAGAGGGCCTACAGCAGCAGTCTCCACCCGGCGCGGCCTGCGGACTTTGGAAGCCGCCGACTCCGGTAGGAGGGGGCCGACTCTGGTGTCCACGCCGCTGAGGACGTCCCGCAGCCCCGACGTCGGACTTGTATCATCCCGGCGAGCGGTCCTGAACATCGGGCCGCCCGTAGCTGCAACTGTGGAGGGCTTGGGGAGACCCTGACCACGGGGAACAGTGGGAAGAGACTGACTTTGGTGCCTTCCCACACAGTGGGAAATTTTGGTTCTGCTGTGTGGGGATGTTTTGTGTGAATTCTATAGTGTGTTGAGTCCTGTTTATTTTTATTGTATGGCTGTATGGGAATTCATTTCACTGTGCCATCTGGCACACGTGACAATTAAATTCATCTTGTATCTTGTATCTTGTACTGGAAGGAGGCATTGTGGATCAGTGAAAAATATTTAGGAGGTGCATCAACATCTATATGGTGGTGAGGAATTGGAAGGGACATAATAGCTTTGGAAAATAAATGCTTTCATAGCCAAGTACATCTTCACACAATTAATCTGAAAATATTTGTTGTTAGAGAAAAATTGACTGAAGCTAAATTAATATTGGTGCTAATACTAAGGAGATATTTCATTTCTGTTATGCAGAAGCATAAATCTATCTTTATTTAAAGATCTCACGCCCTTGAAAAAGCGCAGAGGAGAATTTTGATTCTGGTCATTGAAAAAAATAAGATGTGAAGAAAGATTAATGCAATCTAGATATTTTCTTTGTAGCAGTACAGTATATCATGAACAGAGCACGCAAACATATGATTGTCTCGCCACAGAATAAGTAAAAATAAACAAAAAGCTAAACTGGAGGCTCTTTATCTAAGTGCATGCGGCTATTGTTACATGTAAGATGAATTGATGGTACAAAAGTAACAGGGTTTTATCCAATAGTTGTCCAGAAAAAATGGTTGCAAAATGACCAAAGTTTGTTAAATAAATATTCCATGATGCTTAACCTTTAAAATGGATATGAAAAATGGGAAATGAGCACATATCATACGGCTGGAGAGTGGAAGAATTTTAGCTAAAAAAAATCAAGCAGTGACAGGACTCTGAATTGAACCACGAAACAGCAAGCAGAAATTATCATTTTATTTGAAAAAAAAGTTTCCTTTCTGGAGTTCGGTGCTGGAACTTCTAGTGTTTATTGTACAAAATATGACTTGGACATAAAAGTAGACATGTTGGTTAATAAGTTTGCAGATGACACCAAAATTGATAGGGTGTGGTCAGTGAGGAATGTTGTCAAAGTATAGCAAGATATTGAGTGTAAGATCAAAGGGATCTTGTATGACAAGGTAGACGCTTCAGTGGTGGACACTGCCCACACAGGTACCGAACTCCCCACCATGGAGTTGGTAGGAGGTGCTGCCCCTAAAAGGCAGCCGATGTCATCAAGAACTCATATTGCCCTGGCCATGCTCTCATTTCACTCCTGCCATCGTGAAGAAGGCATAGCAGTCTGAAAATGTAACCTTCAAGTTCAGGAACAGCTTCTCGGGAAAGCAGACTATTGTCTAAATGGTGGCCGATTGGGAAAGGGGGAGATGCAGCGAGACCTGGGTGTCATGGTACACCAGTCATTGAAGGTAGGCATCCAGGTGCAGCAGGCAGTAAAGAAAGCGAATGGTATGTTAGCTTTCATTGCAAAAGGATTTGAGTATAGGAGCAGGGAGGTTCTACTGCAGTTGTACAGGGTCTTGGTTAGACCACACCTGGAGTATTGCGTACAGTTTTGGTCTCCAAATCTGAGGAAGGACATTATTGCCATAGAGGGAGTGCAGAGAAGGTTCACCAGACTGATTCCTGGGATGTCTGGACTGTCTTATGAAGAAAGACTGGATAGACTTGGTTTATACTCTCTAGAATTTAGGAGATTAAGAGGGGATCTTATAGAAACTTACAAAATTCTTAAGGGGTTGGACAGGCTAGATGCAGGAAGATTGTTCCCGACGTTGGGGAAGTCCAGGACAAGGGGTCACTGCTTAAGGATAAGGGGGAAATCCTTTAAAACTGAGATGAGAAGAACTTTTTTCACACAGAGAGTGGTGAATCTCTGGAACTCTCTGCCACAGAGGCCAGTTCATTGGCTATATTTAAGAGGGAGTTAGATGTGACCCTTCTGGCTAAGGGGATCAGGGGGTATGGAGAGAAGGCAGGTACGGGATACTGAGTTTGGATGATCAGCCATGATCATATTGAATGGCGGTGCAGGCTCGAAGGGCCGAATGGCCTACTCCTGCACCTAATTTCTATGTTTCTATGTTTCTATGTTTCTTCCCAACAACCATCAGGTTCTCAAAAATTACAAACATTAACTAAACTACGAACTACGAATTGTCTTGTCTGAACTATGAACCTCCGGCTTTTGTTGAGAACTAATATTATTTTGCTTTAATTCGTTGAAGTGTTTTTTGTTTATGGTGCCATCTAGGAGTACTGTTGTTGTTTACAGACCTGTTATGCTGGGTTTTTTTTGTTTCAAATTACAATTAAACATTCTTGACCCCTGGTTGGGAGTCCAGAACCAGGATTGCTATCTCAAAATAAACAGGTGGTTATTCAGGATAGAGGTGTGAAGAAATATCATCACAGAAAGCAGTACGTTTTTGGAATGTACCGCCTAAGGGAGCTGTGTAGGCTGAATATATTCAAGACAGATCGATGGTTTTTTATTAGGTAGTAAAGTAATTGAGGGATAGGGGGCTGTTATAGCAAAGTGGTGAGGTAAAATATCTGCTACAATCTTACTGAATGGGGAATTGATACAAGGATCTGAATAGCCTCATAATGTCCATTAGCACAAACTGATGTTTCCAGTGCAGACAAGTAGAAACTGCAAAGGTTGAGATACAAAGATGATGCTCCTAAAAATGAACAAATTCACAGTAGAAATATGAGGTCACACTAAACATTCCATTCGAAGACTATGTGTGTTTGTATTTTAATGTAAACCATTTGAACCATTTAATATAAACCATATATACCAGCGGATATAGGTTTAAATTGAAGGGGAAAAGATTTAATTGGCATCTGAAGGGTAACTTTTTCACACAAAGGGTGGTGGGTGTATGGAACGAACTGCTAGAGGAGGTAGTGGAGGCAGGGACTATCGCAACATTTAAGAAACAATTAGACAGGGTACATGGATAGGATAGGTATAGAGGGATATGGACTAAATGCAGACAAGTGGGACTAGAGCAGCTGGGACATATTGGCAAGTGTGGGCAAGTTGAAGGGCCTGTTTCCATGCTGTATGACTCTATGACACTATAAACCATTTATATCAAATACATTTCAGATCACATTGTTTTATGTGCTCTTACCATTTTCATCCGTAAAGCCAATGGAGAAGTTGAACCCTGTGTTGTGACTGGGTTTTATCGGTTCAGGTGGATTGTCATCTACCCCTAAGCTCTGTATGAAGATAGGAACAGTAAACATTTTAATGTATTTAAATCATAGAGCAACAAAAGAAAATGATGTTGATTGTAATATATTTCAGATGTTAAATTGAGAAAACGATTAACATCTAGGCTTATTAAGACAAACATCGCTCTCCAAGTATGAGCTTTCTTCAGCGCCTGAGTGCTCATCTTACCATGTCATCATGAAACGTGAACAACCTCAAATTTGTGCTACCTATGTAAGTTATGAAACGTTGAGAAGGATGTGGGCCCAATGCAAGCTGGTGGTACTAGTGTAGATGGGGCATCCCGATTGGCATGAGTAAGCTGAGCTGAAAGGCCTGTTTCCATATTGTATGACTCTCTGTAAACAGCTAGATGCTATGACGCTATGACCTATGCAAACAGTATGATCAAAAATCTGAAATGATTGCAATAATTATCAATTATTATTAATTTTGTACTTAATAGCTACGCTCCTTGGGATTTAAATTGTTTTGCCACCATTATGAGCTGTTGTAGCCACAATCTGGATGCACGGACTCTGCTTCTGCTTAGTATTTAGGCTGGCATGGGAGTGGTGCTGCAGGTTCAGTCCCAGGCAGCTGACCAGTAGCAGACAGCAGCCTAATGGTGTCATCAATGCCAAGCTTATTGGCAGTGCAGATCTGAGGAGAGTGGGTAGGGGCATATTGTGTGTGAGTTTAGCTTAGAGATACAGCACAGAAACAGGCCCATCGGCTCACCAAGTCCGTACCGACCAGCGATCCCCATCCACTAACGCTACCCTACACATTAGGGACAATTTATCATTTTTACCAAAGCCAATTCACCTACAAACCTGTATGTAGTTGAAGTGTCGGAGAAAACCAGTGTACCCAGCGAAAACCCATGTAGTCACAGGGAGAATGCACAAACTCTGTGCACCCGTAGCCAGGTTCAAACCCAGGTCTCTGCCGTTGTAAAGCAGCAACTCCACCACTGAGCGATGGTGCCGCCCTTAAAGGGAAACCAGGGGCATGGTCACTTGGAAACAGGCGGTGAGGAGAGATTAATTTTGTGGAATGAAGGGCAGCACATCCAGCTCACTCTGACCCATCTCCTCACTCAAAGCAACTTTTTAAAATTCTCTTTTGATGAACATTTTTAGGGGCTGATGGTTAGCATGATCGATTGAAGGGTAGAATAGACAGAGATTGGGTCGTATTGGCTCAGCCCAAATGTCAATAGATGTCATAGTTGACAGAGAACCAGACATTTGCATATCTAAATGAAACCCTTCACCCTATTTCAAGGTCTTCCTGTGAGGAGCACATTGGGTCCAGTGTGTCTTCTAGATTTCAGTGGACCCGGACGTGGACATCACCACTGCCATTCCCTTCTTGGCCGGTGATGGGGAGTGGATAAGGGACTGGGGAAAGGAGGGCAAGGGGAAGTGTAGTTAGACAGATGTTGGAATGGGTGGGTGTGGGTGTCCGGAGGAGATAATGTGCCCCGATGCTATGCTGCATTGAAGCCGGAGATTAAAATGTCTTACAGCCCAGTTTTGAATTCAGCTAATACTGGCCTGCTGAAGTCATGGTACACCAAGAACAGGTGCACAGCGTATGTTAGCTTTTTTGCAAGTTCCTGATCAGATTGCGTACAAATTTGGACATTATTGCCATAAAGTGGTTGCTCTTATCAGGACGGCTCAGTTTTTGAATTCAGGAGACTGAGAGGGGACTTAACAAAAACCTTTTATTACAATTTTTGCACCTAATTTCTATGTTTCTATGTTTCCAACCTTTTATTACAATTTTTATATTAGATAATCTCGCACAGTGTAAATTGCAAATCAAATTTCAATTAATTAATTGGTTCCTTCAGGCTGCCTTCCACACGTTGTCATTTATTTAAGCATCTAACCCATGGCTGATCATCCAACTCAGTAATTCTTCACTTCCTGTGAGGGAGAATGAGACTGATGTCTAGGCACTAAGTTAGAGATTGTTATTGAATAATATACTGGAGAAACCAGTGAAACTTCTCAGAAGGACACTAAAGAGATATGTAATAACATGTTATGGTAATCAAAGCACTGGGCTGATTGAAGCAAGGGTGGTGCATAGTTAGTAGGGAGATTATACAGCAACTGCTGATGGTTTCTACAGGGGCTGCAGCTTCCACCTGTCACTTCCACCCACAGTGCCATTCCACCACGAATCCCACTGTTGCATTGGGTTCCAGAGTGAACAGGATCTCCAGCCACTCAGTCATTGAAATAACTTCAAATGAGTGGGTGAGCACACCCATCTCTTCATCTCATCTCACTTTTCCCATGTAGAATTGGAGTAACTTTCTCTCGCGAGCAGCACAGTGGCATAGCTGGTAGAGATGCTGCCACACAGTGCCAGAGGCTCAGGTTTGATTCTGACCTCTGGTGCTATCTATGTGGAGTTTGCACATTCCCCTTGTGACCCACATGTGTTTCGGATAGGTGCTCCAGTTTCGTCCCACATCCCAAATACCTGTGGGTTTGCGGTTAATTGGTGACTGTAAAATTGCCCTTGGAGTATGGTGGATAGGAAAGTGGGATAGAAACATAGAAACATAGAAACATAGAAAATAGGTGCAGGAGTAGGCCATTCGGCCCTTCGAGCCTGCACCGCCATTCAATATGATCATGGCTGATCAGCCAACTCAGTATCCTGTACCTGCTTTCTCTCCATACCCCCTGATCCCTTTAGCCCCAAGGGCCACATCTAACTCCCTCTTAAATCTAGCCAATGAACTGGTCTCAACTACCTTCTGTGGCAGAGAATTCCAGAGATTCACCACTCTCCGTGTAAAAAATGTTTTTCTCATCTCGGTCCTAAAAGATTTCCCCTTTATCCTTAAACTGTGACCCCTTGTTCTGGATTTCCCCAACATTGGGAACAATCTTCCTGCATCTAGCCTGTCCAACCCCTTAAGAATTTTGTAAGGTTCTATAAGATCCCCCCTCAATCTTCTAAATTCTAGCGAGTACAAGCCGAGTCTATCCAGTCTTTCTTCATATGAAAGTCCTGACATTCCAGGAATCAGTCTGGTGAATCTTCTCTGTACTCCCTCTATGGCAAGAATGTCCTTCATACAACTAGTGTGAATTGGTTAGCTGGTCAGAGTGGACTTAATGTGCTGAATGACCTGTTTCCATGTTATATCTCTCAAACTAAAACTAAAGATGTCATGTTAATAAACGTTTCAGCAATTGTTTGGAGGGAGAAATTGAACCCATTGCGCTTAATGTCTAATGTTTCAGCTCGTCCCAAACCTGTGATTGCAAGCCCTTTGCAGAGCCAACATAATGTGTGCAATCATCGTACCAAGTCCCCTGACTATTCACTCATCACCCCAAGATAGTGATTCAATGAGCTTCCATAACACACAATGTGATACTGTCAGCTCTCCCTCTCTCTGAATTTCGGAGCGAGGGAGAGCAATCTACTGTCACAATAGGAAGTGTTCACAGCTGCAGTTCTGACTGACCGCACATAGGAACTGGAGCTGCAGCTGGAGGATGTCAGGTTTGTCCGCAAAGCTGACGGCTTCATACAGAAGACTTTTGGCGAGGTGGCCATTCACAAGGTGCAGGCGCAAAGTAGACGGGTGACCACCAGGAATGTGAACCAGACTGGGCAGGAATCATCTGTGGCCATTCCCCTCCAAAACAAGTAAATCCTTTTGGATACTGTTGGGGGAGGGGATGAGAGTTCAGAGGAGAACAACAGCAGCAGTCCAATCTGTGGTACCAAGACTGGATCCACCAGGAATGTGAAAGGGACTGATCAGGAATCATCTGTGGCCATTCTCATCCAAAACAAGTAGATCATTACAGTAGATGCAACCCAATACAATAATCCGATCTGTGATACAAAGACTGGGTCCCAAGCAGAGCAGGATAAGGTAAAGTCAGACAAGTCTACAGTGATAGGAGATCCATTAGTTAGGGAGACAGACAGTAGATTCTGTGGGACTCCAGGTTGGTGCGTTGCCTCGTTGGTGCTGGAGCCCAGGATGTCTTGGAATAGCTGCAGAACATTCTCAAGGGGAAGGGTGAATGGACAGAAGTCATTGAGTATTGAGTGAGGAATGACGGTGGAATTGCAATGGCAGGAATTTCTGGGCATAATCCGGAAGACGCAGGATCATTTCATTCCAAAAAGGAAGAAAGATTCCAAGGGGAGTAGGAGGCAACTGTGGCTGTCTGTCCCGCTGAGTTACCCCAGCGTTTTGTGTCTATCTTCGGTTTAAACCAGCATCTGCAGTTCCTTCTTACACATGTAATATTGACGAACATTCTTACATTGAGATCTATATTTATATACAGATGGTACATAGCCATCTTTTTTGCATAGGCAACTGATAGACAGTTTTATTTGATTCCAATTTTTGATAAAGGTTCTATCAGAAAGAGAGAGTTATGAGTCTGTCCCACTTGACAATTTTTTAGGCCACTGCCGGCGACTGTCATTGTCGTAGCAGGTCGCCGAAAAACGGGCGCTAACCTACGTCATCCTGGCGACAACCTACGACAGCACCTACGTCATGGGAAGACAAGCTACACTCATTGGCGTCAAACCCACCTTCGCCGAAAAAATGTCAACATGTTGAAAATTTAGCGGTGATCAGAAAGACGCTACGATTTTTTGTGCAAAATAGAGAGAGGAGGACTACTCCCGGCGAGTTACAGATATGGTTGGCAAACTAGTCGCCTGGACTTGATAGAGTCTAAAAAAAATCGCCTGGAAAAACTGAGAGTAGGGAAGATTCAAGAAAGGGGACATGACATGATAATTAAGTGACTGAAGTTTCACACAGTGAGAAGTGGGGACAGGGGACAGGACAGGGGCCATGAAATAAGTGACTGAGTTTAGGGGAGCTCTTAAAGATAGCAGTGAAGGTGGTGGAGGAGTCAATTGGATAGTTATATGGATGGGAAGGGAATGGAGGGTTATGGTCTGAGCGCAGGTATATGGGAATAGGGGAGATTATGGGTCGGCACGGACTAGAAGGGTCGGATGGCCTGATCGTGCCATGATCACATTGATAATGGCAAGGGATGAGAAGGCTCGAAGGGCTGAATCAGCCATGATCACCTCGAACTGAATGGCTTGCACCTACTAGCTATTGTCTATTGTCAATAACAAGATTTTATTTGAATGCACTGTTGTGACTTTGCTAATCACCTGCAATTATAATTCTATGTTATCCTTTGATGTTGCCACAACCAAAACTGTATAATCCTTCCGTTTCTTTCTTCTGCATTTTGAAAAAAACCCCAAATCATTATCCAAAGAAAAAGGGAAATCCCTTCATTAATGTCAGCCATAGGTTGACATAATCAGGGCTTCCATGGTTTCATTATCAAACACAAACAAAAACATTTCATTGGAATATTTCTCTCCTCTCTGTCAGATTCTTCCTGCCATCCTCTGATCAATTCCAAGTGGTGCGGTCCTTTGATAATGTAAAGTTGTTCATTTTAAAAGCCAACTAACCTGTGTTAGCAAGTCCATCTCTCCAAGGAGGTCACTGAACATGGCATCGATGTCATCACTGGACTCCATCTGTAAAGGACAAAGTATTCAATAATTGGTGGTGTTATATGGTTAACCAAACCAAACGTCAGGAGCTGAGTACAATCAGAGGCTGACTATCGGGCACCTATTTAGTGATAGTGACTAAAGGTAAATTTCTCCCTATCTTTTATTTTCTAAAAATCAAATAAGTATTGAATTGTTTGAACTAAACTGGTAACTTTTTTTAATTTCTAATTTTTCACCTTTATTTCATGTGATTCTCTACTCTTTTCATTTTGCAGTTCCCCAGAATCCATTACCTACTGAGGCACCTTGTCAAAAAACAGCCATAAATGTGCTTTGTCATACTGAAACAGGACCAGAATGTGTTCTTGAAGAGAGATGATCGCCTGCAGAGTCACCAAGCTGGTGCTGGGAGGTGAGATTAGGCCAGGTATCTCTTTATGGCACCAACATGATGTATCGAAAGGTTTCCTTCGAGGCCGTAAATGTTATATTATTCTTTTCTGTGATGAGAAGGTTAATTAAGTAAAGATTTGCTTAATTGCATGCAATTTCATGCAATTTGTCCGCTGATGAACTATTTCACGCAATACAGTTCAGTACAAGTCCCAGATCAATTCTTGGTCATTGCTGTATTGCATGAAATAGTTCATCACCGGACAAATTGATTCTCATTTAATCCAACAGGTCAACATGCTCCAGTGGGAATATTGCATCGCGATCAGAAACAGAAAATCCGGTCTAATTTTACTCCTCCTTGTCTTGTGATACTGATATTAATTACACATCTCCTCCTGTAACTCCGGATGAGATTAACTAATGTAGCAATGACCAGGAATTGACCTGGGACTTGTCCTGAACTGTATTGCATGAAATAGTAAATTCACACATTGAGCCAATACAGTGCAGTTTCACGGATATAACAATTTGAAACCACTGCTCTGAGAGACTAGGAAATGGAAGGCTGAGGAGGAAGTCTGAAAGAAGTGCATTTGAATGACCCTGGCATAGAAGACCATGCCTTAGTGCTGGAAGATGGCATTAATATGGATGGGTACCCTTTCCACAGGTCAACATGGATGTAGTGGGCTGAATGGCCTTTGCCATACTGTATGATGCCGAAAGATATCATAACAAGTTGTTACTACTGCCCTTTAAATGATGTCTGGTTGTGGGTGAGAGAATGACTACAACCAGGAAGCCTGAGTCGATGTTCATGATCAACCTAAATGGTGAATGGAGGTCGGTTTTCATGGCTGTGGAGAAGTTTGACTGGGTGGTTTGGAAGAGTTGAAAATGTTCTTTAGAGTATTTTTCAAAAGAAGCCATTTCATCGGAACCTTCAACTCCATCTTTGCTTTCATGCTTTCCAGTCCTTGTTAAACGCTGGAGGCTTCAGAGCCTCTTCCACATTATACTGTGAGAGCCCAGTTTAAATTCCTTATATTTCATCTGTTCATAGTGGAAAACTGGGAGATCCCTGTTATTGTGCGAATAGCCAATTAGGAGCACAATCCATGGGTTACACTATTTGACCTATTCCACGCAGCAGGGTTGGAGATTGCATGGAGTTGCAGTAACATTGAGGGTGTGGGCAATATCCCACTCCATCGATACTTGCTGAGCTTCAGTGGTTAAAAGCCCAGTCCCACTGTACGAGAGCTCTCCCGAGTTTTAAAAAAATCAAACTCGTGGTAAGCACGGAGAATGAACGTGGCGGGTACGTCGGAGCGCGGGGACGTCTCTTAGCGGCTCGTTACGCTAACGGCAGGTACTCGGGAAGACTCACTAACGGCAGGTACTCAGGAAGACTCGTGGAGATTTTTCAACATGTTGAAAAATGTCCACGAGAGCCCAGAGTACCGACGAGTGGCCATTACCGTAAATCTCCGAGTTCGAATCAGGGCAAACGCGGGAGAACTCTTGGAATGAACTCGTACCGTGGGACAGGGCTTTTAGGCATTTTGAGCACAATACAAAATGCTGGAGAACCCTTGTTCAGACCCTACCCAACTTGAAACGTCACCTATCCATGTCCTCCAGAGATGCTGTCAGATCCGTATCATTACTCCAGCAATTGGTATTTTACTCAGGATTTCAACATCTGCAATTTCTTGTGTCTAAACACTCTTTTTTTAGACAAGTAAAATGTGCTGGTGGTCTTAATGTTACAGAGAGGTTATCAAATTAAAACTAACCATCACTTAAAGAATTAGCTGTGGCTCCGTACAATAAAACTGTGCGCAGCAGTCAGAACAATAAATGATAGATCGGTTCATCCCTGCTATCAATGGTCAGTGTCCCGAGAACTGCACTGGAAGCAGTATGTGATCCTAGACAAACTAATATTGTCTATGTACAATGTTACCTAGACATTGTTACCATTGTCTAGCGAACAATTCAGGTTATCTCTGAAGCCCACAGATAGCCAGACAGCACAGAAAATCTGAAACTTTCAAAAGTGTTGTTGTTTTTCAGTTTTCAGTGATTATTCCGTGCTCCACCCATGCCTTTAACTGTTGTTTCCTGCATCAACATGGTTCTGATAAAGATTTTGTACTTGCACACGGAAGGAAATGAAAAAGCGAAAAGCAAAAGGATTTGTAACCCCAGCTTCTTTATGAAAATAGACTTTTGACACCAGAAGAGAAACAAGCAAGTGTATCGTTCTCTAGCAATGAGACTGTAGCCAGGAATCTGTATTTCATGCACAAATAAAAACAAAAATAACAATAAAAGAAAAATAAATCTCACCTTCACGTGCAATTTAATACCAATGTAGGTCACTTCACTGAACTGATATGAGATGCCAGTATCAAGTCAGGAGAGCAGATTGAAATAGCAGCAACTTAATGTGCATTTCAGCAACACATTGTACAGCCTAATTAAGGTAAATACAGTTCGCTGAAGCTGCCGCTACAAGCTCGGACATGGATAAAGAATGTTGTGTCAAGATTCAGGTAGACTTGAAGTACTGCTGTGTTCCAACAAGCCAACGTCATGAATACCACATGCATTGAAGCTGCATGTTTTAGTTTGGTGTGTGTTTGATTGGATTATGTTCCTCATCCATAACATGTTACAGCAGGCAAACTCTTGGCTTTGTCCTCTTAACTGAGAGAATTAAATACCACAATGTAAAGCAGGAAATAGGAGAAGTACAAACCTTGTTTATGAAGTAAGGTGTATGGCAAATGGAATTACATTTATATTAGTTATGAAATTAAAAGTTCCACAATTATTCAGATATATTTTGGATGCAGGACAACTTCAATCACCATTCCTACCTTCTCTCAGTTTGACAGACTTGTTAGTCAGGCAACTTCCAAAACTGAAGGTCAATTACTTATTGCCCAGCCTAAGCTCGGGTTGTTTTGTTTGGACCAGAGGAGGCTGTACTAAATAAAACAACCCCATACTTTATCTGGGCCCCTTGTGGGGAGATTTAACTGAGACGTAGTCACAAGGGGCCCAGATAACGTAAGTAGGCAAATATGATAGAATTAATTTGCATTTGCATCTAGAAGAAACACCAAGCTTCTTAGGTGCTTGAGAGCTAATGGCTGCTTAGGGATACTCATCATGTGAGGGAAATCATATCTCACGGATTTGATTAAGTATTTTGAAGGTCCTGCCGGGAGGACGATATGATGGAACCTGTGAAATATTTTTCTGGGAAGACTGTCAAATTTATTTGGCAGAATCTCTCATCATTAGAACACACCAACAAGAACCAACCCCTCACTTAGCTGGCAGTGAGAGGAGCCCTCATCATCAGATCCTTCATGCCTAGTAGGAATCTCACTCCCAAAGCCCAAGGTAGGTGGCGCGACTCTCGTCAGCAGCGGCCTCTGCAGCCCGTCTGCGTTTTTATTATTTTTTGTCTATGTTTTTATGTAGTTTTTTGTTATTTTTTGTTGGGGGGTGTGTGTGGGGGGGGGGGGGGGGGGGGGGGGGGGGGGGGGGGGGGGGGGTGGGGTGGGAGGGGAGGGGGGGGTAACTTTTAATCTCTCCCTGCACGGGAGACCCGACCTTTTCTTTGTCGGGTCTCCATTGTAGTTGGGGCTGCAACGAGGAGCGGCCTCCAACAGGAAGACCGGGGGCTCTGGTGCCGACGACTCACCTAACCGTCGCGGAGCTGGCCGAGTCCGGAGCGGGTGGAGCGGTGGTGGAGCGCTGCTGCAGCCCGACCTCCGGAGATTCGGAGGCTGCTACTGCGGGTCTGGCGGACGGCGGCACCGGGAGCCCGCGGGTCCCTGGAGGGAGACCGCTTTTCAGGGCTCCCACAACGGCGACTTCTCCCGCCCGAGTTGCAGGGTCGAAGAGCTCCTGGAGCGGGGCCTTACAGCACCGCCCCGCGCAGCTTGGAATGGCCGCAGGACTCTGCGAGCGCATGCCGGGGGCTCTAACACCAAGACCCGGTATGCGACCTTGCACCACCCGGCGTGGCTTTAATGGCCGCGGGACAATCGCCATCGCCAGCCGGGGGCTTTGACTTTTACTCTGACATCGGGGGAGGGGGGAGAGTGCAGTGGAGAGATAAGTTTTTTTTGGCCTTCCATCACAGCGATGTGATGGATGTTTATGTAAAGATATGTTGTGTCTTGGGTCTATTTGTTTGTAAAGTATGGCTGCAGAAACGTCATTTCGTTTGGACCTCAAGGGGTCCAAATGACAAATAAATTGAATCTTGAATCTTGAATCTTGAAAGCTTGCTGCTGTTAAGATGGCGGGAGTGTGGTGACATGATTGTCCACTTCCGTGTAGACTGTACTTTTGTCAAGAAAGTCAGGAAAAGGATGCAAGTGTCCTTGCAGCTGTGTAACAGAGAACTCTCTGATCTATAGCTGCTCTGAGGGATGCCTTCCAAGATAGGCATCAACATCATTATATTAGCATGGGTAGAGGATTGGCTAACAAATAGGAAGCAGAGAGTGGGGATAAATGGTTCATACTCGGGATGGCAACCGGTAACTAGCGGGGTTCCGCAAGGGTCGGTGCTGGGACCCCAGTTGTTCACAATTTATATAAATGATTTGGAGGAGGGAACCAAGTGTAATATATCAAAATTTGCGGACGATACAAAAATGGGAGGAAAAGTAGGGGATGAGGAGGATAGGAAGAGTCTGCAAAAGGATATAGATAAGCTAGGTGAGTGGGCAACAACTTGGCAGATGAAATTTAATACTAATAAATGTGAAGTCATTCACTTTGGGAAAAAAAATGATAGGGCAAGTTATTTTCTAAATGAGGAGGAGCTGCGTTGTAATGCAACGCAAAGGGATCTAGGGGTATTAGTACATGAATCACTGAAAGTTAGTAAGCAGGTGCAGCAAAGAATCAGGAAGGCTAATGGAGTTTTGGCCTTTATTGCTAGGGGGATTGAGTATAAAAACATGGAGGTCTTGCTGCAGCTGTACACAATATTAGTGAGACCACATTTGGACTACTGTGTACAGTTCTGGGGTCCATACTTAAGAAAGGATGTACTAGCCCTGGAGGCAGTGCAGCGAAGGTTTACAAGATTAATTCCTGCAATGAGGGGATTGACATATGAGGAAAGGTTAAGTAGGCTGGAACTCTACTCTTTGGAGTTTAGAAGAATGAGAGGCGATCTCATTGAAACATATAAGATCGTGAGGGGCCTGATAGAAGGGGTGGATGCCCCGAGGATGTTCCCAATGATCGGGGAAACTAGAACTAGGGGACATAGTTGCAGAATAAGGGGGGGCTCTTTTAAAACTGAGATGAGGAAGAACTTCTTCACCCAGAGGGTGGTTAATTTATGGAATTAACTGCCCCAGGGAGCAGTGGAAGCAGAAACTTTAAATATTTTAAGACTAAAATAGATGGTTTTTTAGCTGCCAAGGGGATAAGGGGCTACGGGGAGAGGGCAGGGATATGGACCTAGGTATGGTTAGTATAGTAAGACCCGAGTGATCTCCTGGACAAGTGTCGATCGCCTAGAATGGGGTTGGAGAGGAATTTCCCGGATTTTTTTCCCGAATTGGACCTGGGTTTTTATCCGTTTTTTTGCCTCCCCCAGGAGATCACGAGGTTCTTGGGGTGGAGAGGGGTGATAGCGGTATAAAGGGGAGGGTAGTGTCTTGTGTTCTGTGTCTTGTGTCTACTGTTTGTGGGTAAGTGTGTCTGTTTAGTGTTCAGCCATGAGCGAATGGCGGTGCGGGCTCGATGGACCTGGTGGTCTGCTCTCGCACCTACTTTCTATGTTTCTATGTAACTGTTGCTGGAAGAAGATTCAACTTGGTGAAAGGTACATTTTAGTCTGCCCAAAACGTGTTGGTTTTCCAGTGCAACACGATGTCCTTAAGAGATTACTGTCAATTGGCACATTCCAGGCTGCACGTGAAGTGTTAAAGGGCACAGTGAAGTTTGGTGCAGCCACTGACCGCAAAGGCTATGTGGGAATAAATTGCAGTCTAAGGTCCTGTCATGAATGGGGCCAAGACTCCATATAGCCAGCCCCTTAAGCACTTCAAAGGGTACAGTTTAAAGAAGAACCATAAATGGTCTTAATGCATTGTCAATAGTATATACTGTTTTGATAGCAGAATAAATATCTTGATTTGATGACACTAAAGATAGAGATGTTATAATTGTATTGTATTTTCTGTATATATTTTAGGAATGAAGTTATTTTTGAAAAATAATTATTATGTAAATTGAACAGAAGTACAGTGAAATCATCTTGTGAAGCCAACATCTCACTGAGCCCAACCCATCTTGCATCTCAAATGCCATGTTAGACTGATCACTCACAGGCACGACTGATCCTTACGGATAAATGTACAAAACTTTACTGAGTTTGGGAAGAGGAGGCTACAGGGGAATAACAAGGGAGCATCTCTACAGACCTGAGAGAAATTCTGACCAAGCTAGAATTTGTGCAAGAAAGATAAGGATGTTTTTTTTTGATGGAAGAGTTTTAGAAATAAATTTTGTCGATGGAAAACTTAGGAAAGAAGCTTTTAGTAGCACGTGAAGAGAATTAAGAACTCAAGCAGCCAAAGCTGCTGAATTGGACCCACTTGGATAAGGTTCCAAATTAATTGTCTGGAATTAGTGCTAAGTGAAGAAAGATTACACCAAGAATCTGCCACAAACTATCAAACTGAACCAAAAAACACAAGACACTTGTCAAGGCACAAGCCACTAAAGGTAAAACAAGGTACACACCAAAAAGGAAGTGTAAGTAATTGCACATTTCTTAATAACCCTACATAAAATGTAAATACAAAAATACCATCTGAGGTAAATATTAATACTTACTGGAGCCATACTTTAGGGAAACCAAAACCGGTAACTCCTATCAACATTTCACAATAATAAGTGAATTAAGAATGATTAAGGATACTTATGCCCCTGTTCCACTTAGGAAACCTGAACGGAAGCCTCTGGAGACTTTGCGCCCTACCCAAGGCTTCCGTGCGGTTCCCAGAGGTTGCAGATGGTTGCCGGAGGTTGCAGGTAGTGGAAGCAGGTAGGGAGACTGACAAAAACCTCCGGGAACCTCCGGGAACCGCACGGAAACCTTGGGTGGGGCGCCAAGTCTCCAGAAGTTTCTGTTCAGGTTTCCTAAGT
This sequence comes from Leucoraja erinaceus, assembly GCF_028641065.1. Classification (NCBI taxonomy): domain Eukaryota; kingdom Metazoa; phylum Chordata; class Chondrichthyes; order Rajiformes; family Rajidae; genus Leucoraja; species Leucoraja erinaceus. The sequence goes on from NC_073378.1 coordinate 16,506,209, forward strand.
GGGACAGGGGCATAAGGATACTAAGTCAGTCAAAGCAGAAGATGAACTAAAAACTGTTTGTGGAGATACCTACCTGCCTAGAAATGAGCAAGTACAGTTTCATCCATAATAGAAGATGGGGAAACTGACCTCAATAATTAGGATATCACCTGCACTGAGGTCCAAATAATGTTAGGAGGAACCTGAACAAAACCAGTGATCACTAAAGTAACCACAAACATTCAATTAAGTAATCAAGCTGCTGAGTTACACTGACAGAGTATAACAGATCAAGATGTTAAATCTGAAATCTCTCTGGTCGGCTCCACTCATTTAATCTAGAGCAATACAAAAAAATCAGATTGCATTTATATGGAACTTTTAACAAGGCATGTCATGGCAGCATTATCAGATAAAGTATAGGTGTAGGGCTAGATCAAACTGCAAAGAAAGAAATGGGCAAAGCTATGAAGAATTTTGAAAACTAAGGTGAGCATTTTAAAGGCAAGGTTTTACGAGGAAACTACATCGATCACACACACAGACGTTTTGTTCTCTATATTAATTTGAACACTTATTCCAGCATCCAGCCCACACGCACATAACCCAAGCTCTTGTGAAACTATATATACAAGGACTGTATTTAATTTTTGATCTTTGAAATTAACCTCTATTGTGCTTGTTGTTTGGATATTCTAGGTGATGGATTAGCTGGAATTTTAGGTGTGACATACATGCACCTTGGTCATTCCCAGAAAAGAGGTTCCCCTTGATGTTTGCACATACTGGAAATATGCAGAGGAATCCTATATCTAGTAATCCAGCAGTAATCCTATGCAATGTTGTGATTGCTACGGTGGTTGACACAGGCAATGTAGGCTGAAATGCTTATTCCTGTGTTGTATATTCTATGTTAGAATAGAATAGCCATAGAATAGAATAGAATAGCCTTTTATTTGTCATTCAGACCGAAGTCTGAACGAAATTTAAGCAGTCATACATACAATAAAAAACAACAATAAACACATTAACATCCACCACAGTGAGACCACCCAACATCTCCTCACTGTGATGGAGGCAAAAGTCTTAGGTCTGCAGTCTCTTCCCTCCTCTTCTCCCTCTGCGCTGCGGTGATACCCCCCCGGGCTATGTTATAACAGTCCCGCGGCTCAACACCGCGGCCCGGGGTGGTCGTAGCTGCCGCCCACCCAGTCCTGCAGAAGCAGCTGCTGGCCCGCGGCCGAACGCCGGACTCAGGCCACCGCCGCCAGAACACCGTCCCAGCCACCCTCACGTGAGTAACTGTCGACTTCAGCCTCGGGCCGGGCTGCCCCGACATGGTCGCCGAACCTCCCCCGGACCGGGCCGCCCCGACTCGGGCGTTGCTTCTTCCCCGGACCGGGCCGCCCCGACTCGGGCGTTGCTTCTTCCCCGGACCGGGCCGCCCCGACTCGGGCGTTGCTTCTTCCCCGGGCCGGGCTGCCCCGACTCGGGCGTTGCTTCTTCCCCGGGCCGGGCCGCCCCAACTCGAGCGTTGCTTCTTCCCCGGGCCGGGCCACCCCGACATGGGCGCCAAGCCTCCCTCGGGCTGCGAGCGCCGCATCTCCCCGAGCTCGGCCACTCCGACGGGAGCCTCGTTCCATCTCGGGCTGGCCGCTCCTCTCCTGTGCCGGACCGCCCTCACGGGAGCGAACTCAGGGCAAGTCCTGACGGTCTCTGCCTCCGGAGCCTTGAGGTTGTCAGCTCCATTTAGGCCTCAGCGCCGACGGAGGCAGAGAAGGGGAATACGACAGAAAAGTCGCATTCCCCCGCAGGGAGAGACTGCACACCCCGTTCCACCCCCCCTCCTCCACAAAACACCACTAAAAAAAACAAAAACTAGACTAACCAAACAAAATAAACAACACAAAAAACACAAAACAAACAGGACTGCCGATGAGCCGCTGCAGCCAGAGCCGCGCCGCCACTTCCAGAATGTTCTAATGTTGATCAAACGGGATTCCTGTTAAATTGGACTTAGCCAATTGACATTATGTGCAAAATATGTTTGGAAACCTAATGTTTAGCAGATGGGATTATCACCAGGTTTGATATTTAAATATACCATTAGCTAGTTACAGATTTGCAGGCGATTGATTGGACGATGAGTTCGATATCTCTCACTTCATAGCTAATTTTGGAGTTACAGAATATTGACGTAATCTCCTAATTTTAACAAAAATCTAGAACCACTGGATGAGGAGCATCCTGGTGATCATTCATTTGTGTTGACAACATGATAGAGGGACTGAGGAGAGGGTCGCTGAGCAAAGTTATCTGCTCCAATTGAGCCGAAGGTGAGGCTGGATCGGTAGTAAGGAAGGCAAATTCAATGCTAGCATTTACATCAAGAGGACTGGAATACAGAATCAGAGATGTGATGCTGAGGCTCTATAAGGCGCTGGTCAGGCCACATTTGGAGTACTGTGAGCAAATTTGTGGCCCATATCTGAGGAAGGATGTGCTGGCTCTGGAGCGGGTCCAGAGGAGGTTTACAAGAATGATTCCAGGAATGAGTGGGATATGAGTAGCATATGATGAGCATTTGACAGCACTGGGCCCCTACTCGCTGCAGTTTAGAAGATTGAGGGTGGACCTCATTGAAACTTACAGAATAAAGAAAGGCATAGATAGAGTGGATGCGGAAAGGATGTTTCCACTGGTGGGAGAATCTAGGACCAGAGGTCATAGCCTCAGAATTAAAGGGCACTCTTTTAAAAAGGAGGTGAGGAGGAACTCCTTTAGTCAGAGGGTCATTAATCTGTGGAACTCATTGCCACAGAGGCCAAATCAGTGGATATGTTTAAGGCAGAGATAGACAAGTTCTTGATTAAAATGAGGGGAGATAGCAGGAAAATGGGATTAGGTAGCAGAGATCAGCCACGTTTGAATGGCGGAGTAAACTCGATAGGCCGAATGGCCTAATTCTACTCCTTTAACATCAACGTGAATTTTTGATAGGTTTCTTATCAACGTGGATGAGTTTGAGATATTCTTCAATAGCTACCACAACAGGTGTGGTCACCAAGCCCTGCAACTGCAGTCCAAGGCCAGACCGCTTCTCCCAATGAAGGTGATGGTGATGACAAACATTTCATCCCAGTGTCTTTCCGGGCTGACAATGAGTACACAAAGCGACAGTTCCAGTGTCATCTTTAAATTGGTGGCACGGTGGCGCAGCAGTAGAGTTACAGTGCCAGAGACCCGGATTCATAGAAACACATAGAAACATAGAAATTAGGTGCAGGAGTAGGCCATTCGGCCCTTCGAGCCTGCACCGCCATTCAATATGATCATGGCTGATCATCCAACTCAGTATCCCGTACCTGCCTTCTCTCCATACCCTCTGATCCCCTTAGCCACAAGGGCCACATCTAACTCCCTCTTAAATATAGCCAATGAACTGGCCTCGACTACCCTCTGCGGCAGAGAGTTCCAGAGATTCACCACTCTCTGTGTGAAAAAGGTGTGTTCGATCCTGATTACTGGTGGAGTTTGTACGTTCTCCCCGTGACCTGCGTGGGTTTTATCCGGGTGCTCTGGTTTCCTCCCACACTCCCAAGACGTACAGGTTTGTAGGTTAATTGGCTTTGGTAAAATCGCAAATTGTCCCTAGTGTGGTGGATAGTGTTAGTATGCGGGATTCGCTGGCCAGCACAGACTCATTGGGCCGAAGGCTCTATCTCTAAATTTGCCGATGACACCACCATTGTTGGACGAATTACAGGTAATGATGGGACACAGTTAGGAGGGAGATCAATTGACTGATTAAATGGCACCAGAACTCCTAAAGTCAGCACGACCAAGGAGCTGATTGTTGATTTCGGAGCACGGAGCTAAGGATCCACACGCTCTATAACACGCATGAGACTTAAACTGCATAGAACAGTCCATCAAGTCAAATCCATCATGTTTTTAAAGGTTTCAAGGTTTGGACTCTTGACTTTTGACCATTCAATCATGGCTGATCTATCTTTCCCTCTAAATCCCATTCTGCCACCTTCTCCCCATAACCCCTGACACCCTTACTAATCAAGATCTGCCTAAAAATATTGAATTGGCCTCCACAGCCGTCTGTGAATTAACTCATTGAAATTTATGGAATTCTTACGAATGCAGGAAAGAGGCCTCCTCAGACAGAAGGGTCTAGAACCAGTCTCAAAATTAAGTGGTAGTCCAGTTATACTGAGCGAAGGAGAACTTTCCCATTGAGGATGGTGAATGTTTGGATTTCTGTATCCCGGAGGGCTAAGGAAGCTCAGCTGTGAGTATAGCAGGAATCATCAATACTTGGCATGGCACTTGCTCTGCCCAAGATCAGCATATGCAGCATAGTCCATCGCACAAAAGAGCTACGCCTCTCCCCCCCACCCCCCCTCCCCCCCTTGAGTCCATCTACACCAAGCTGCCTCAGAAAAGCAGCCAACATAATCAAGGTCCACTCACACCCCAGTCCTTCTCTCTTTCTCCCCCATCTGTCAGGCAGATGACACAAAAAGCTTGAAAACACCTGCCACCAAATTCAAGAACAGCTTCTTCTGTTATCAGACTCTTGAACTCTCAGAAAACTAAGGATGTATTTACGATCTGTATTGAACTCCTCTCTACCAGTAATTGAAGTGAACTAATTGCAGCCAAGCTCGGTCTGAGAGAACAGCCGGTAATGTTGCAACATGTGTTGGAATTTGCAATATGTGAGAAAAACGTCAAAATCTTTCCTCAGAAGAATAGAACATTTACATGCAAGCAAAATTCCGAGATGCTATGCTTATGCTTTTGGGACTAACATACTTCTGAAAGGTAGTGGTTAGAAATGCCACATGTCTATTTAAAGATTTTTTTTTGTCGCATTTACATGATTTTAATTTTATTTTAAGGTCAACTAGTTCTCTATTTTGCCTGCACTCTGATTGCCCCTATAGGTGCCTACATGCATTTTACAGTGACAAAGTCAGAGCAAAGAACCAGGCTGGCCATAACTATGCCGTAATATTTGCCCATCTACACTATTCCTGTTTGCCTGCATTAGGATTATTTATTCTATGGCTTGCCTATTTGAGTGCCTGTCGAAATTGTAAACACAGTAATTGTATCAGGTCCCCCCATCACCTCTGGCAGAGTGGTACAGACATCAACTACTTTGTGTGTGAAAAAGACATAGTCAATATTTTGGGTTGGAGATCCTTGAGCGGAACTCGCTATCAAAACATGGAGGGGACGGGGGACACCATTTTTTGGTAGCCACGCGCGCATGCGCACACACACACACACGCACACACGCACACACACACACGCACACGCATGCGCGCGAGGCTTCGGAGGCTCAATCCAGCGCTAAATGCAGCTCAACTGCCTGTCTTGCCGGGTTAACAGCTGCTTCTCCGCGCTGGTCATATTTCCCGCAAGTCCAGGGAGGGCTGTAGGTTCACCTGGTGGGACAGGCAGAGTTGAGCTGGGTTTAGTGCTGTTTCTCCGCGCTGGCTGTGGGTCTGGGGGCACCGCTTGCGTCTGACTCCCGACCTCTCTGGCCACCCATGGGGGGGGGCACTTGGGACAGCGCCAGAGACCCATCCGGGATCGATCCTGCATGCGGATGAGGCGCAGGTCTGTGCCACGTCTCTCTCCTCACTCCTCTATCCTCAGTCTCCCCACTCCTCCCTCCTCCAATCATCGCTCCCTCGATCATCAGTCCCATCCCCACTGTCTCGCGGAAAGCGGAGATTTTAAAATCCGGATTACAAAAACTCGGGGGGGATGTCCCCCACCTCTCAAAACATGGGGGGGACGTGTCCCCTCTGGCCCCCCCCCCCGGGTTTTCTGCCCCTGTTCACCATATCTGAAAAGGAAGATACAATAAGCCGGTAAACCTGTAGGGGGGGTGCGGGAGGGGAACATGTCTGATAGAGTAAAATAGTTTGAACAGGGCATAAGCTGTAAACATTGTTATCCGGTCAATAAATGAATGGGGGGGGGGGGGGGGGGGGGGGGGGACAAGCCTGGCAGGTTAGGCAAGGCATGTCTGACACTCCCAGAGAGAGAGAGAAAAATAAAGGAATAGAAACACACCGAGATAATATTGCAGATGTATTTTATAATTAACTTGTCTGAAGTTGTTGGATTCATAATTGAATCCAGAAGGTTAAAATGCGCCCTGATGACAAATGAGCTGCCACAGGCCACAGGCCACAGGCTGAGAGGTGAGAGAGGAAGTGGGATGAGGAAGTAAAAAGTGGCTGGCAACAGAAGCTCAGTGTTGGCGCTGTGGATGAATGATTAACTTTGTATGTTCATAAGTCATAGGAGCAGAATTAGATGACTTCACTCATCGAGTCTGCTCTGCCATTCAATCATGGCTGATCAATCTTTACCTCTCAACCCCATTCTCCTGCCTTCTCCCCATAGCCTTTGACACCCATACTAATTAACAACCTGTCAATCTCCGCTTTAAAAATACCCAATGACTTCACCTCCCCAACCATCCGTGGCAATGAATTCCAGAGATTCACCACCCTCTGACTAAAGAAATCCTCCTCATCCCATCTAAAGGCACCTTCTTTTATTTTAAGGCTGTGCCCTCGGGTCCTAGATTCTCCCACAATTGGAAACATCCTCTCCACATCCACTCAATCCAGGTCTTTCACTATTCGATAAATGTCAATGAGGCCCTCCTTATCCTTCCAGACTCCAGCGAGTACAAGCCTAGGGCTATCAAATGCTCATCATGTACTAACCTAATCATCTCCAGGATCAACCTTATAAACCTCCTCTAGACACTCTCCAACGCCAGCACATCCCCTCTTCGAAAGGGGGGCAAAAATGATCATGAGAAATTATAGTTATATTTTGTGTGCTTTTGCCTATGCTTTCACCCTAACTGCTCCCATTGACTTATTGACCAGATAACCTTGTTTTCAGCGTATCCCGTTGGTCACCTGTGTGGGAATCTTGTCCCTACCCCACCCTCCCTGCAGCTTTACACGTTTCTTTTGTCTACTATTTTAGTATTTTGCTCAGTGAAACAATCCCAGCTTCTTGAGTAGATCCAGACTTCGGCTCAACACATAAGCCAATGCCCAACTAGGAAGATATAAACATGATTTATTTATGCATTTTGTCACAGTGTGTGGATGCTCCGCCATTTATTATCCACCCTGATGGGGCTTTTTCACGGGGCGACGACGCAAGATGTGACCAGAGTGAAGTGGTCGTGGTCTAGCACGATATCATACGATATAACGGGGCGGTAGACAAAGAGTTCCCACGGTACTCGGCATTTCTGTTATTTGTGCGAGTGACTTGTTCGTCTCCCGAGCTTTCCCGTTAAATCTTGAATGAGCATTGTAAACTGTCAAGTGTAATTAAATCATCACGTGGCACAAATGATGTCATAATTTATTTTATGGCACTTAGAGACATGATTCCAACCTCAAACACAGAGGGTGTAAAAGCTGTCTGCGACTTTTTTAGTTTGCAGCTGCAGGGCACAGACAGACTTATAAGAGAAGTTTAAGTTAACTGCAAAAACAGCACTTTTACATCTATAGCATTGTATGTTTTTAAATCTTGGATAACATTAAATGGTTCTCCTGTTGATGAACTGATATATCGTTATATATACTCACATGAGCACCCGGGATACTCCGCAGCCTTCGTCTCCAGCAGGTTCCGTTTTCTCTCCCTGTTTCTATAATCCTCTCTGGATTTATCGTAGGGAATCTCGTTAAATTGGTACCATTCTACAAGTTCCCCCTCTTGTTCCCTGGAGAAGTTATATGGCTTTACCTTCTGCCATCTTCCCTTTACATAAGTGTCTGTAGAGGCTATTCCTACAACGGCTACTGGGGAGGCAATCTGAAATCCACCTTGCTCACCCTCTCCCTGCTCCAAGGAGCCCACAGGCAGTGTTATCTCTGACATCTCCTGTTGCCTCTCCACCTGTCTCTCTTGCTGCGTCTCCTCCTCATTCTCCTGCATGGCAAAAACCTTTCTGACATGCTTTACCCCCTTTCTTTGAGCTTTTCTGGGAGCCATCTCTGCGTGTTCCTGTTAAAAAGATTCTCCAACAATGACAATGAGGTGGGACGTCCTCGATGGACACATGTTCCATTGGCGACATTGAGAACACCTTTTTTACTCACCTTCTGTCCCCTCTGTCCAGCTTCCGGGTTTACCGTTCGCAGGAGTTCCCACGGTAACCGCAAGAGTTACTACGGATATCGCACTGGCCACTACGTTCATAAAATGTTGCAATGCTCAACCACAAGTGTACAAGTCACTCTTGGAGAAATTCAAGCTTGCTTGAATTTTCTCCCGAGTACCCAAGTTACACGATTACCTGCCGTTAGCGCCACGGTGGTCCACGGTGGTCCACGAATGCCGTACTGTTATCGCACGAGGTTCCCACGATGTTAAACTCTGGTTACCTCTTGCGTCAAGTCGCCCCGTGAAAAAGGGGTTTAATAGTCCAGAGGCTGTCAAGCACTTTGGTGGTCTGAGGTCACATACATACCAGTTTGGGTAAGGACAACAGGTTTCCTTCACTAAAGTATATTAGTGTGTCAGATGTGTTTTTACAACAATCCAGTTGGTCACAGTTACCATCATTGCCACTAGTTCACGAGATTGAACCCTGGGATGGGACTGTCATATGAGGAAAGATTGAAAAGACTAGGCTTGTATTCACTGGAGTTTAGAAGAGTGAGCGGGATCTTATAGAAACATATAAAATTATTAGAGGACTTGACAAGCTAGAAGCAGGAAAAATGTTCCCAATGTTGGGCGAGTCCAGAACCAGGGGCCACAGTCTTAGAATAACGGGGAAGCCATTTAAGACTGAGGTGACAATTTTTTTTTTCACCCAGAGAGCTGTGAATTTGTGGAATTCCCTGCCACAGAGGGCAGTGAAGGCCAAGTCACTGGATGGATTTAAGAGAAAGTTAGAGCTCTAGGGGCTAGTGGAATCAAGAGATATGGGGAGAAGGCAGGCACGGGTTATTGATTGGGGACGATCAGCCGTGATCACAATGAATGGCGGTGCTGGCTCGAAGGTTCAAATGGCCTCCTCCTACATCTATTTTCTATGTTTCTATGTTTCTATGTTCTAGTTTCTTTTCTAAATTCAAAATACATTTAAACACTTGAATTTAGATTCCCCAGCTTCCAAATTGGGATTTAAGCTCTTGCATCAATGGTACATAGTTCTGAATGTCAGTCCAATAATCTAATTAACGCCCTCATTCAACAACTATTTATTTTGTACAATCAGCTTCCATTTATAAGGGAAAACATACCACCTATATTTTTAAGAAGAAACTGCAGATGCTGGAAAAGGGTTTGAAGTCTCAAGAAGGGTCTCGACCTGAAACGTCGCCTATTTCCTTCGCTCCATAGATGCTGCCTCACCTGCTGATTTTCTCCAGCATTTTTTTCTACCTATATTTTTAATATTATGTTATACTCAGAGTTTGCCAGCAATTCCTTGTTGAACAGGGAACAAAATAAATAGCTGGAGATGGAATAATTCATCCAGGGGCAATGTCCATAAAAAGCCGGGATGAATCATATTCCATTAGGCATAGCAAAACCAGTCACACCAAGCCATGTCCATAACCCATCTCCTAATTTAGTACAATTTCATGGAATGTCTAATATTACTTCAATCATATCAGAATTCAGTAACACATTTTTACGTGGAGGTGGGAAAGCAGTCTACTTTTGAATGGTGGTATTGAGAAGAATTCAGATAATAGGATGTGTCAGGGTGCATGTTGGTGATTGAGGAATGGCGAGAGTTTGGTGTGTGAAGGGGATAAGATGCTGAAGGATAAAGGTATATCATTTACTTATCTTTCAGGTACTGCAAGGTAATAACCCTGTTATTCTGGGAGTGCTCAAAACCTGGGCATTCTCAGGACAATGTAATCCAAGTTCCCCACAATGTGGCACCGGGAATAATGCATTGGGAATGGCAACTATCTGAGCGTCAGGTTGCAAGGGAGGGTCAAACAGGAAATACCTATTCTTATCTTCCAAGTGACGTGAAGTGACCAGGAAATGCTTCATTTATTGCGAAAAAATGATTTTCAGTTGCATAGTGCTGAAAGATATCCCTGACTCACCAACTTAGCTTGGTAAGGAAGTACTCGATCTTGTACGTTACGTCAGTCTGCTTCTGTCTGTCAATATCACATCATCGATGCCCCGTTTGGACTTGACTGTATGTTGTCTTACGTAAGTTAGTCAAAATGGCCCGGAGTTGTTCTGACAAACCTCTGACGATCACTCTACCAGCCCCAGCCTGTGAGATACGTTTGTGGCTATAGGGTAACTTTTCACTCTTCGATCTTTACCCTTGAATGAGGTGCGCAATAGTACTGATGGCGATGATTGTCTCCTGTGCCTGTTGCTTCATCCTTGCATTTCCTGGGTACATTCCCTCCTCATGCTGCCTCATCAGCTGCATGAGAAATTGTAAGTTTGAAGCTAGATGTAAGTGTTCACATTAATGAAAACAGCACTGGCAGTACAGTTGTGATTATTGTTGGAGGTGTGGCGGTTTGAGGGTTTGAGACCCACGCACTACAGAGGGAACATTAATAGTTAATGGTGTTGGGTAAAAGCTACTCAGAAATATTATAATTTTATGAAGAAGGGTCCTGACCCGAGATATCATCAGTCAATGTTCTCCAGAGAAGTTGCCTGACCTGCTGAGTTACTGCAGCACTTTGTGTCATTTGATGTAATATTATGTATGTTTTGACAACATCAGCGCCCAGGGATCATTTTATACTCAGTGGATATATTCGGCAGGACAAACTGTGGCAGATATAGATATAAACCTAAGATAGACACAAAATGCTGGAACAGCTCAAGGGGACAGGCAGCATCCCTGGATAGAAGCAATGCACAAAATGCTGGAGTAACTCAGCGGGACAGGCAGCATCTCTGGATTGAAGGAATGAACCTGGTAATTTTGAATAAGGTTCATTTTATGTCTTAAAAATGACTTTAAATATGCTAGTGGCCCAATACATTCTTGCAATTCTGCTGTTTTAAAGTTGCGGACAAATAACGACCAAGGCCAGAATTGCACAATACAACACGATTAACCAGATAGAAGTCACGCAATACTGGTCCAATGTTACAAGGCTCAGCTTTGGAAATAGGTTATTTATGTATGGCACACATACATTTGATTAACACTTATAAATATAATGATCATTAAGGAAACTATAGAGATCTTTTGAGTTGTAACTTGTTGGGACGCTATAGGCTACGTTGAACTATACTATAGTAGATTAGCTTTGTTTTGCATTTGTACTGGAACTTCTTCCCAAATGCCTGTCTCAATGACTTTCATCCAGTGGCTCTCACACCCATATTAATGAAGTGTTTTGAGCGGCTGGTCATGCAGCACATCAAAAACTGTCTCCCTGCCAACCTGGACCCACTGCAGTTCACTTACAGCGCCAACCGGTCCACAGAGGTCGCAGTCTCTACAACATTCAACATCGCACTATCACATCTCCAAGAAGACCAAGGAGCTCATTGTAGACTTCAGGAAGTCCAGAGGCGGCACGCACACCCCCATCCACATTAACGGGACGGAGGTGGAACGTGTTTCTAGCTTCAGGTTCCTGGGAGTCAACATCTCCGATGACCTCTCTTGGACCCACAATACCTCTACTCTGATCAAGAAGGCTCATCAGCGTCTCTTCTTCCTGAGGAGACTGAAGAAGGTCCATCTGTCTCCTCAGATCCTGGTGAACTTCCACCGCTGCACCATCGAGAGCATCCTTACCAACTGCATCACAGTATGGTATGGCAACTGCTCTGTCTCCGACCGGAAGGCATTGCAGAGGGTGGTGAAAATTGCCCAACGCATCACCGGTTCCACGCTCCCCTCCATTGAGTCTGTCCAAAGCAAGCGCTGTCTGCGGAGGGCGCTCAGCATCGCCAAGGACTGCTCTCACCCCAACCATGGACTGTTTACCCTCCTACCATCCGGGAGGCGCTACAGGTCTCTCCGTTGCCGAACCAGCAGGTCGAGGCACAGCTTCTTTCCGGCCGCTGTCACTCTACTAAACAACGTACCTCGGTGACTGCCAATCACCACACCCCCCCCCCCCCCCCCCCGGACACTTATTATTTATTTTTTTAATTCAAAATCGTTTGCTATGTCGCTCTTCAAGGGAGATGCTAAATGCATTTCGTTGTCTCTGTACTGTACACTGACAATGACAATTAAAATTGAATCTGAATCTGAATCTGAATCTGATCTCGACCGGAAGAATACCTATGCCAGGATCCTCTTCATAGACTTCAGCTCAGCTTTTAATACAATCATCCCACAGCAGCTGGTGGAGAAGCTGAAGCTGTTGAAGGTGGACACTGGCACTTGCAACTGGGTCCTTAATTTTTTGACACAACGGCAGCAGACAGTCAGGGTGGGCAGTCGGACATCAAGAACCATCGCTGTGAGCACTGGCTCACCCCAAGGCTGTGTCCTAAGCCCCCTGCTGTTCAGTCTGCTTACTCATGACTGTACTGCCAGACTCAGCAATAATTATATCAACAAGTTCGCTGATGACACAACAGTGGTGGATCTCATCAGTGACAACAATGAGTCGGCGTACAGGATGGAGGTGGAGCTGCTTACGGAGTGGTGCAGATCTCACAATCTCACCCTCAACGTGGAAAAGACAAAGGGAATGGTGATCGATTTCAGGAGGGCTGGAAAACACCATCACACTCCGCTGCATATTGATGGTGCTGCTGTGGAGAGGGTCAGCAGTGTGAAGTTCCTGGGACTTCACCTGGCGGACGACCTGACCTCTACGACCAACACCACAGCAGTCATCAAAAGAGCTGAGCAATGGCTCCACCCTCTCCGGAGACTAAGAAAAGCAGGTCTCCCTACTGTTCATCTAAGGACCTTCTACAGGGGCACCATCGAGAGTATACTGACCTACGGCATCACTTCCTGGTTTGGGAGCTGCAAGATAACAGGATAGTGAAGACAGCCAGCAGGATCATTGGTGCTCCACTCCCTTTCCTGTTGGAGATCTATCAGAAGCGGAGCATCAGCAGAGCCATCTCCATTATTAAGGACCCCTATCATCCATCACACCACATCTTCTCCATTCTGCCATCTGGGAAGAGGTAGAGGAGCATCAGCTGCAAAACCAGCAGGATGCTCCACAGCTTCTTCCCACAGGCAATAAGACTGGTTAACGGACTGTGTCCCCTCCCCATATATCGTTCACCAACACATCTAACCTCGCCCATACTTTGACAGCTAGGCACCTGTCAAAGCAAAGCCTGTTCGGTCTGAATGTCTGTTTTTTATTTCAATTTTTAGGCCTATTTTAGATATGTTAATTTTAATTATTAAAGCTATATGTATTTATTCTGTTTTTATTCACTGCACTGATGGGAACTGATTGAGAAACAATTTTTTGTTTCTTCTATGTATGTAAGTACTCAGTTAAAATGACATTAAAGTAAATACGGAATACTGAATACTGAAATAATATTGGATAAAAAGTGAACTGAAAGAGTCAATATCAAATTTGGAATCAACTTGGGGAATTCCCGAGAATCACTTCTGCTCATAAATCGTAGCTGAGCACATACCTTCCTTAACCAGAAGATCTTCTCATACATTCCAGTGCTGCCTATCTCTGGGGAAACATGTGGACTTCCCACCTCTAAGGATGGAGGGGAGAAGTGGTGGGCAGAGCCTCGAAGAAGATTCAGGAAGAGAGAATGAATTTAGAAGCACTTCCCCATTTTAAAGGAGGCAGGGCTGTTAAAAAAAATAAAGCAGAGTTGCAGAAAGGAAACCAAAATGTCTGGAACAAGAGAAGGAATAGCTCGAGTGACTTGTTTTTCAGAGACTGAAGTGCCAAAGTGCTGCTGGCACAAGTTAGAATGAAGAGGAGTGCGGCTTTGCTACTGTTGACAAACCAGGGATGGTACCATCATATGTGCTCCCCCAGTCATGTGGAAGTAGATGGCTGTGACTTAGACTGTGAATGAGACCTCCATTTTCTAAAGCATTTCTTTGCAATGCCTAAAAAGTTAATAACCTCATGAGGCCAACAAAGGTAAACAGTGTCTCCTATGTGAGCATGTGACTGAACTGGAGAGAGATAGGCATTTCCTAAGCATAATTGTCCAACTATGTTTAGGTGCATAAATTTATGTAATAGGAGCAGAAGTAGGCCATTTGGCCCATCAAGTCTACTCAACCATGGCTGTTCGATCTTTCCCTCTCAATCTCATTCCCCTGCCTTCTCCCCATCACCAATGACGCCCTTACTAATCAAGTATCTGTCAATTACTGCCTTAAAAATACCCAGTGACTTGGCCTCCATAGTCATCTGTGGCAATGAATTCCATAAGTTCACCACCCTACTAAAGAAAATTCTTATCTTTCTAAAGGTTATCACTTCATTACAACAAAACAAAATCACGACAGAATTTGTGTTAAATGTATCACTAAGGTAACAAAAATAAATCTCATAAACCAGGCCCCTGATTCCTTCTACCCTTACAGGGCAAAACAGTATACGAATTGGCTGATGTCGTTTCTGAATCATATGAAAACACGGGCGGCACAGCGTTAGAGCCTTCACCTCACAGCACCAGAGCCCAGGTTTGATCTTGACCTCGGTTGCTGCCTGTGTGGAGTTTGCATGTTCTCGCCTGTGACAACGTGGGTTTCCTCCGGGGTGCTCCGGTTTCCTCCCACATCCCAAAGGCGTGCAGGTTTGTAGGTTAATTAGCTTCTGTAAATTGTCCCTAGTGTGTTGGGAGTGGATGGGAAAGTGGGATAACATAGAACTCGAGTGAATGGATGATTGATGGTCAGCCTGGACTTGTCGGCCGAAGGGTCTGATACTTTGCTGTATCTTTCAATTCAATTATCTTTCACACGTAGGGCAGTGGGTGTACGGAACAAGCTGCCAGAGGAGGTTGTTGATGCTGGGACTATCCCAACGTTTAAGAAACAGCTAGACATGGATAGGACAAGTTTGGAGGCATATGGACCAAACGCAGGCAAGTGGGACTAGTGTAGCTGGGACATGTTGGCTGGTGTGGGAAAGTTGGGCCTAGTGCCCACCAGCAGCGGCTGCCTCGCCAACAGTCTGTCTGGCCTTCCTTCTTGTTTGTTATTTTTAGTATGTGTTATAAAGTATGTTTTAGTGTTCCTTGGTTTGTTTTATGTGGGGAGGTGGGGGGGGGGGGGGGGGGGGGGGTTTTGGGGGAATTTTTCACCTTGACAGAGATGCGCTTTTTTCCCATAACGTATCTCTGTCCCCACTGCCTAACATCGTGGAGTTGGCAGCCTTCCCTGGAGACCGACCCGGTGCTCCAAGCCGCGAGAGTCTGCGGGACTTTAACATCGCGGAGTTTGCGATCCCTTTGACGGGGATCAAAGCTCCAATCGCGGGAACTGTGGACTTTAACAGTGAAGCCCACGGTCTGTGGTAAGAAGAGGCCGACTCGGGAGTTCCTGCTGCGGAGAGAGTTTCAACCGCCCCAACGCGGGAGTTTCGATCATTTCGACGGGGGCTTCGATCGTCGGCTGCGGGGGCTTTGATCGCCCCGACTGTGGATGGTTTGACTGCCCCGAACGTGGGAGAACAAGAGGAAGAAGATTGAACTTTATTGCCTTCCATCACAGTGAGGAATGTGAAATTCACTGTGATGGATGTTTATGTGCTTGTGCGTTTGTTGCTTTTCACTTAGTATGGCTGTATGGTAACTCAAATTTAATAGTGAGATTAAACGAGTACTTACCAGTACGAAGTTTGATCTGTATTTTATGAGGAGTTACGATGAGGGATTACGTGAAGAACCCACCCAGCGCGCAGGCGCGGCATACTTCCAAGCAGCGGTGTGGAATCACAGGTAGACACAATATTGAAGTAAAGATAGTAAAGATTAATGAGACATCAGCCCGAGTTTGATCTATACAATGAGGGTGGGAGCGGAGGGCGCGTAATCCCTCATCGTAACTCCTCATAAAATACAGATCAAACTTCGTACTGGTAAGTACTCGTTTAATCTCACTATTTTACTTCGGAGTCACGTGAGTGACTACGTGAAGACTTCAAAGGTCTGTGATTTCAAACCGTGTAACAGTTATATCACTCACTGCCGAAAGATCATCGAGGGAGGAAGTGGTATCTAAAGACCAACGAATTTGTTAGTTTTTTAAAACAAAAATGTTTATTTAACAATAACAAAAATAGCTCCCCTGGGCTTTAAATTATAAATTTGCGGATTCTAAAATTTTTTCCGCAAAGACGTCCTTCTCCATCAGCGGTTTGTGGTAGAATTTTTGGAATGTCGATTCCCTTGACCATCCCGCTGTACTAAGGATGTGGTCTATGGGAACCTGCATCCGTTTCGCCGCTGACGTGGACGCTGCCCTGGTTGAATGGGATTTAAAAACATCCGTGTTAATCCCCGGGGTATTTAGGACCTGTTTCAACCATCTAGATATTGTCTGGCTGGTAACCCGTCCAAAAGGCTTTTTTATGGCTGACCCATAAGGCTTTCTCACTCCCTCTAAGTGTTTGGGTTGTGTCTATGTAATCATGTAGGTGGGTCACAACACATAGCCTAGGTTCTGGAGGGTAAGCCCGGAAGATTAACGGAGAGTTGGATATACCTGGCCTGCTCTGTTTAACCAACCCCGGCATGGTAAAAGTAATGGAATCTGGGGTGGTCACCATGTAGTCCAGTGTTAATTGATGCAGCGACTGAACCCTCTGAGCAGAGACGAGCGCCATGAGCATGAGGGTCTTGATAGTGGACTGCTCCAGGCTCAAGGATCCCACCGGAGGCCAACCTCGAAGGTGTTGCAAAACTACACTAACATCCCACACATGGGTGTATCTAGGTGTAGGGGGTTTGGTATTATAAATCCCTTTAAGGAGTTTGATAACCAGGGGGTGGGATCCAATACTATGATGTCCTGAGGGCATAAGGTATGCGGACAGGGCGCTTCGTGCTGCATTGA
The DNA here is from genome assembly GCF_028641065.1 of Leucoraja erinaceus. Classification (NCBI taxonomy): domain Eukaryota; kingdom Metazoa; phylum Chordata; class Chondrichthyes; order Rajiformes; family Rajidae; genus Leucoraja; species Leucoraja erinaceus. The sequence continues at coordinate 16,523,262 of NC_073378.1, forward strand.
TGGCACTGTAGCTCATCTTTTGGTCATGGTGCAAGTGGCCCAGGAACTCCAGCACGTCCGTGATCGAAGCTGTCTTGTAAGATGTCCCTGCATTCAGGCAGTACTGTTCCCATTTCCTGATGTAGGTCAAGTACTGTTTCTTGGTAGAAACTCGCAGGGATGCCGACATGGTGGTGATTGTTCGTTCTGATAACCCCAATCCCTGGTAAGGTCTGTTCAGAATCTGGAAACCAGGAGGTTCAATTTTTGATGGCATGGATGGCTTATGCCAGATACCGGGTGAGTCAATAGTTGTGGGTGGCTGTGAAAAACCATAGGTGACTCTACCACCATGTCGTGGAAAATTGGGAACCATGGTTGGGTAGGCCAGTCGGGTACGACCAGAATACCTGAAGCTGAGTCAGCTTGTATTTTCTGGAGTACCCGACTGATGAGGCAGAAGGGAGGGAAAGCATAGAAAAAGAAATTTCCCCAGTCCAGCGTGAAGGCATCTACCGCTGCTGCCTCTGGGTCTGGTTCCCAAGCCACATACATGGGTAGTTGGTGATTTAGTCTAGATGCAAACAAATCTATATCTGGCGTACCGTATTGCTTGACAATTCTAGCAAATATTTTTGGGTCTAACATCCATTCGATGTTGTCATTGAATTTTCGTGACCTGGTGTCCGCCACTGAGTTTAGCTTGCCTGGTAAGTAGGCAGCTGATAGCCAAATATGTCTCTCGACGCACCATTGCCAGATTATAGTAGTCAATTTGTCGCATGATACTGATTTTATGCCACCCATGTGCTGGATGTAAGACACCGCCGTTGTGTTATCAATCATAACCCTGACATGCACATGCCGCATATCGGATGCATATGCTTTTAGCCCATAAAATGCGGCGAGCATCTCCAAGTAGTTTATGCCAAGTGATTGTAGTAGCGATGCCTCTGAGTTAGTCCATCTGCCACCTGTGCTGGCTATAGAGTTAGTAGCTCCCCAGCCTAAAGCACTGGCATCCGTAGTGATGGTTATGTTAGGATTGGTGACGGCGATAGGACTGTAACTGTGCCAAATATTATCCACCCACCACTGAAGTTCTGATTTGGCTTCAGCGGGTAAATCCATTTTACGGTCATAATGCCCCCTACTTAGACGTAGTGCATGTGTCCTTGCTCTTTGCAAATTTTGATAATGCAAGGGCCCATATTGAGCAGCTGGGAATGCTGCTACTATACTACCAATGACTCTGGCTACGTGCCGTATCCTTGGTTGCGGTTTTGCGATTAAACTGTTACAGGCTTCTGTAAGTGTAACTTTTTTATCTCTAGGCAGAGTGACAGTCATACGGATAGTGTCAATAGTGAAGCCTAGGTAATCCATGTTAGTAGTTGGCTCCAATATTGATTTATCTGGGTGTAGAATAAATCCCAATGTTTCAAGGAGTTGTTTAGTGGCTAAAACTCCTGCGACAGCTAGTTCCCTTGTTCTCCCTAATATGAGAACATCGTCCAGATAGGCCACGACTAAATGTTTTTGTACTTTAAGGATTTTGGTAAATAATCTGGGAGCTGTCGTTAAACCATTGGGTAATGCTCTATACTGCCATAGTTGCCCCATCCAGATAAATTTCAGATATTTGTAATGATCCTTATGAATGGGTACTAAATAGTAAGCATCCTTGATATCTATGCTTGCCATGAAGTATCCATTGGAGATCAGTTGTCTGGCAGTGACAAACGTCTCCATTTTGAAATGTTGATACTCAACAGACTGATTAAGTGATGTCAAATCAATGATAATACGACATCCACCATCTTTTTTAGTTTTGAGAAAGATATTCGATACAAATTCCAACGGCTCGTGTCTGGTCCTTTCTATGATGCCTTTGGCCACGAGCCTGTCTAGTTCAGCTTGTCCTTCTACCTTCTCTAAATCTGAGGGAAGGAATACCCTTTGGGGCATGTGCTGAACTGGCGGTTCTATGCCTGATTTGAATTCAATTTTGTATCCACTGATACTGTTGAGTATAAACTCGTTGTTAGTAAGGGAGCACCAAACATGTTTGAAGAACCTCAAACGCCCTCCTGTTAATACAACACCCTTTGTCTGTGTATGTCGACAGGAACCAGACCCACCTACCTCCATGTTTATTTCTGGGAGCGTTTCCGATGGGTTTGGCCCGAGGGTGTCCTTGTTGGTGCTGCGGTGGGGCGGCGTATCTTCCCACGGCTCCGCCCTGGGCCCCGCTCTAAAAAAGAGCTCTGGGGGTAGTGGGAGGCGGTCACCAGGCTTTCACCAGCTCGGTACCTACTGGTGGATGCCAAGGCGTGCTGCCAACTGGGTGTCTTCACCCTGCTCGGTCCTGGCGCTGCCCTCATAAGGCCAACAGGTTTGGCCGCCTCTTCCAGTTCCTTGAGCTTTTTTTGCCAAGTCTGCTCCGAATAGCAGCGCCTCCCTTTCTGGCGCCGGAGCTTTGCAGAGGCCCGCGTATTTGGGGTTGATGTTTTCACGCCGTAGGTTATTGAGCTCGTACTGCGTGTTGCACATTAACGCCAGCACATCCTGCTGGGGTGTAGAGAGCTCTGCGTCTCCGACGGACCGAGCAAAGGCGGTAATGGCTGCAGTGTGGAGCTTCAGGATTCGTTGCATTTTCACCTCCTGAGTCCTGATCTGCTGCCCCAGCTGGTTCCATATTTGGCCGTTTACGGTCTTTACCCGCAGCGCCTCGCAGTTTTCTGGCGCTGCATAGGTGTCAAGGGCCTCCTGAACGACCTTCTCCTGCAAGGGCTTGTTGGAGAGCCTGATGATACTGGCCGCCATCCTTGGTGGTAGTATCATCCCGGTCGTCGGGGGCGCCGCGTACCGACTGACAACACCCAGTAGCTCTTCTTCCTCCAGCTCGCCCGGCATACTTGTGCTGTCGTCCGCCTGCCCTTGTGATAGGCCAGCCCAGTCCTGGCCTCCCTTGCTGCCCTCGAACAGAGAGGGAACAGAAGGGTGTGGCGATGGTTTGGAGGAGGCCAAAGCCCGTCCTCCTTGGAGATGCCTAGCCCGCATCTCCTCGTCGAGCATCTGCTCAAGCAGCTGCCTCATGCAGCTGATGCGGCTGTCTCCCCGTTTCGCCGGTGGAGAGCATTCCCTTTCCTCCGACGAGTCGGAGGTCACCGGCCGGTCTGTTTTGCGCGTTGCTTTCCTCCCTGTGCGGGGCGTCGTAATCGGCGGCACAGGGAGCGGCTCGGCTTCGGGTGTGCGGGAGCGTTGAAACAGCTCCTCCGCCGCTGGTGGCTGCCGCCCAGATATTGACCCCTCCTCGGGTGGAGTTGGGCAGGCAGTCCTCCTTGCTGGTCGCTTTCGGGAAGCCATTCTTTTTCCTCCGTTTAGCGACTCTGTAACACAAAAGACACTTACCTGAGGTCTTGTCTTTATGCTGCCGCTGGAGAGCCTGGCTCCAGCTGCTGCCGCTGTTGCGCTGCTGACGTAATGCCGCGCCTGCGCGCTGGGTGGGTTCTTCACGTAGTCACTCACGTGACTCCGAAGTAAAATTGTACCTTAATTGTTACATGTCACAATGACCTTGACCTTGACTCTATGGCTCTTGTACAGATCTATGAACAAATAGGAACACAATACCTGCACAGTTGCACATGGCAGCGCAGTGGTAGTTAGCAACATAGATATAGAAACATAGAAATTAGGTGCAGGAGTAGGCCATTCGGCCCTTCGAGCCTGCACCGCCATTCAATATGATCATGGCTGATCATCCAACTCAGTATCCCGTACCTGCCTTCTCTCCATACCACCTGATCCCCTTAGCCACAAGGGCCACATCTAACTCCCTCTTAAATATAGCCAATGAACTGGCCTCAACTACCCTCTGTGGCAGAGAGTTCCAGAGATTCACCACTCTCTGTGTGAAAAAAGTTCTTCTGATCTCGGTTTTAAAGGATTTCCCCCTTATCCTTAAGCTGTGACCCCTTGTCCTGGACTTCCCTAACATCGGGAACAATCTTCCTGCATCTAGCCTGTCCAACCCCTTAAGAATTTTGTAAGTTTCTATATGTTCCATAAGTTTCTATAAGTTGCCTTACAGCACCAGATCTGTCAGGAATTTGTATGTTCTTCCTGCGACCATGTACATTTTCTCTGGGTGCTCCAGTTTCCTCCCACACTCCAAAGATGTACAGCTGTGTAGGATAATTGGCTATTGTGAATTTTAAAGTGTTGCTAGTGTGTAGGACATTGCTAGTGTACTGAGTGATTGCCAGTTGGTGTGGGCAGAAGAGCCTGATTCAAAGATGCAAGTCTAAAGTAAAGTATCAAGTCTAAAGTAAAGTAAAGTAATGAGGTTATTTAACAGGTGGTGATAGTGTACGAACTGGAAGCTGTCGTCTCTGGAATATAAAAACAATACAAATCCATAAACAAACAGAAATAATGTTTCTACCTTGCATTATTTATGTTAGTTTATGGATCTGTACTGTTTCCATATGATCTAGAGACAACATCTGTCTATTAACACACTGTTTTTCCCCTTCGGGGCAAGGCAATCCACTAGCCCAGGGAAAACAGGTGATTAGGGAGGAATGTCCCAATATCTGGAATGTGTAGAGAAAGCAATAGCTTTTACTGACATCGACTTGAACCTGTTGAATGGGATGAAGGTTTGAGAATCATTGTGCCTTCTCAGCGTGAATGAGAACTGGCCCTATTACATTGTAGTATCCTTCAACTTTTTTTACTGGCTTCCGTTTTCCACGTCAGAAACGACCTGACATAGAAAATCCGCATTTATTTTAATGTAAAACGCCTGACTGGCACGGCGGATGACCTCAGGGTGTGTTTGGGTACATGGGTCTGGGATATTATAGTCATAACAGAAACAGGGCAGGAGAGTACTGGCAGCTCAATGTTCAGGGGTACTGATGCTGCAGGTATGATAGAATAAGCATGTTCGGTATTCTGACCGCACATGCCCAGGTCACAAATCACTCGCGATAAACATTCAAGGCAGCTGTGCTGTTACGTTGTGCGCAGGCTTGCGATTCATCCGTGGTCGGGGTCGGGCCCGGGTATCCGGCGCTGCGGGCGCAGTTGCGTTGCTGCTGGGCCTTCCCTGTCCCCGTCCCCTACCGGGTGTCCCGTCCCTGTCCGGGGGCGGGCGGAGGCACTGGCCGGGTGGCCCTGGGCTGGCAGCCAGCGTGGGAGGGGGAGGCACTGGCTCCAGCTCTGCCTGTCCCGCCGGGTTGGCCGGCAGCCTTGGGCTGGCGGGACGCCGGCCCAGAGTGGTGGCAGTTCTGGACTTGCAGCCGGCGTGGAGAGGGGGCTGCTGGCTCCGGCTCGGCTCTGCTCCTGCTCCCGGGGTATCCGTTCCCCGGCGGGCATGGGACCGTCAGCTGCGCCTCTCGCTTCGTCCAGGGCTGTCGATTGGCCCCCTCGGTGCTGGCGGGGTCTGAGGTGGCTCGGCGGGTCAGGCAACATCAGGCAACATCTTTGGAGAAGGGTCTCGACCTGAAACGTCACCCATTCCTCTTCTCCAGGGTTGGTGTGTGTGTGTGTGTGTCCCCTTTGATGGCTGGTGCTCGGCTTTTGCTGGCGCTGGGCGGGTTGGCTGGTGGCCGCTGGGTGGGGCGGTGGGTGTGGCTGGCAATCCCTGGCCCGTCGGGAAGCGGGTTCCTCAGGAGTTGGAGCGGATTTAGGCTGGAGTTGGCGCATAGTCTCCGTGCAGGCTGTGGGCCTGAGGATGCCGCTGCTCCAGGCCGGTGTCCCGTTGGTCCGGAGCTGTCGGTTGGCCTGGTGGGGCAGACGGAGTTGAGCTGTGGTTGATGCTTCTTCTCTGAGCTGGCTGTGGGCCTGTGGGCCGCTGCTCTGGGTCAGTGTCCCATCGGCCCGGGGTCACTCCGGACGTCTCCGTGTTGCTGCCCCCCGGGCGGGGATGGGACAATCGGTGGGTGGGGATGGGGACGATCACAGTGGCACGGCTGTAGTGTTGCTGCCTTACAGCACCAGCGACCCGGGTTCAATCCTAACTACGGGTGCTGTCTGTGTGGAGTTTGTACATTCTCTGTGTGACCCCAAAGGTTTCCTCCGGTTCCTCCGATTCCTCCCACACTCCAAATACGTACAGGTTTGTAGGTTAAATGGCTTTGGTAAAATTATAAATTGTACAAAGTGTGTAGGACAGTGTGGTAAAGGATGATCCTAAGAGATTCTACAGGTATATAAATTGGTGCTATAGTGGACAGTGACAAAGGATATCTAAGATTACCCAATTATCTGAATCTCTTAGAGAAGTAGTTCAAAGAATTTAACCCAGATGAGTGTGGAGGTGATGCATTTTGGCAAGTCAAACTAGGAAAGGACTTACGCAGTAAAGAGTATGTCCCTGGAGAGTCATGTAGAGTTGAAATACCGAGGTTTACAGGTAGGAAACAAAGAACTACAGATGCTAGTTTATACTAAAGTACACAAGCACACAGTTCCCTCAAAGTTATGAATCAGATACAGGGTGGTGAAGAAGGAATCTGGCGCGTTTGCCTTCATCGGTAAAGGGCCGGTCCCACCAGCATGCGACTGCATGCGGCAAGCGCGACCTAATGTGGTCACTTGAGCCGTACAGCCTCGCGGGGCCGGTCCCACTTCGATTGTCGGAGCCTAATAGAGTTGTGCGGAGCTGGTCCTGATCGCACGGGGCTCCGAAAAACTGACAGTGTTCAAAAATTTGGCGCGGTAACGGCCTGCCAGCCCGCAGCCGCATTGAGGCCGTACGCACTGCCTCGATGGGTATACACAGCGTCTTGACGCCGTACGCAGCTTCTTGATGCCGTACGTCACGCGCGAACTTCCCGCGGACTTCACTCGAACTTCACGCCACTCACTCGACCTCCGCGTGACCCCCGCGCGGCCACCGCTTCTGGTTTCGTCGCGCTTGCCGCATGCTCATGGAACAGGCCCTTAACGGTATAGAGTACATGAGTTGGGGTGTCTACAGCTGCACTAGATGTTGGTGAGATTACTTTTGAAGCATTGTGTGCAATTCTGATCACCCTGCTGCCGGAAGGATGTTGTTAAGGTGCAAAGAGTGCAGAGAATGATTCACCAGGATGTTACCAGCACCTGAGGGCTTGAGTTATAAGGAGAGATTGGATAGTTTAGGACTATTTTTCTTGGAGCGCAGTAGGCTAAGGAGTGACACATAGAGGCGTACAAAATCACGAGAGGGATAGATAAAATGAATGGTCGCAGTCTCTCTCTCAGGGTAGAGCACTCCAGAACTAAAGTTTAGAGTGAGAGTGGTAAGATTTAAAATAAATCTGAGAGGCAATTTCAGGCAGCAGGTATGTGTATGGAACAAGCTGCCAGAGGAAGCTGTAGAGGTGGGTACAATGGTGATATTTAGAAGATGTTTAGGCAGGTACATGGATAGGAAAGGTTTGGAGGAATGTGGAGCAAGCAGAGGTAAATGAGCCCTGATTATTGCACACGTGGTGCAAATTATTCATGGAAAGGTCTGATGCCAACCTGTCCCTAAGCATATTAGAACGTTGAACAATACAGCATAGGAACAGGCCCTTCAGCTCATCAGATCTGTACAAACCATGATGACAATCTAACTAATCCCATCGGCCGGAACATGATCTGTTTACCTCTATTTCTTTCTTGTTCCTGTGATTGTCTACCACCTATTTTGGCCGTGTGTTCCAAGTGCTTATCACTGTGAAAAGAAAACTTGCCACACCAATCTCCTTTAGACTTTCTCCCTCACGCCTTAAATCTTTGCTTTCTAGTGGTGGACATTCCCACCTTGGGAAAAAAAGACTTTATGCCTATAATATCAGATCGGCCCTCAGCCTCTGATGTTCCTAAGAAACCAATCCAAGTTTGTAAAATCTCTTCTTATAGATAATCTGCTCAATCCAGCCAACATCCTGGTAAATCTCCTCATTGCCCTCTCCATAATATCAGCATTTTTCCGATAGTTCAGTGAGCAAAATGGCATATCTATATAATCTCATCTTGACCACTTCCTGTCTGCGCTGTATATTGATTTTAGAAAAAACGCTACCCTCCTCCTCCGCTGAGCCAGCCATGAGGATTTTTCCCATTGACGAAAAATAAAAAAGTTATGAGTATTTAAAAAACCTTGAATCAGTTGATTGGTCCTCTCGCCTGTCAATCAATGCGATGAAGATAATACCCCTTCCGGGGGGGGGGGGGGGGAGACGGGACTATAAAACCCCCTGGCCGTGAATCAGTCACTCTGCAAGATTGTGATTGGAGAGGTCATGACTACCATTCTAAGCTGTAAAATAACAGAACTGTGAGTCTGCAATGTACTTGCAATAAATGATTTGTTAGCCCTTAATCACAATGCCATGAGTTGTTTGGCCTGCTGCCCTGCCTGTGCTTGAAAGTGCAATGCTTAATTGGAAATGAAATGACAATGCCATGAGTTGTTTGCCCTGCTGCCCTGCTTAACTTATATTGCCCTGCTGCCCTGCTGCCCTGCCTGTGCTTGAAACTGCAATGCTTTGTTAGGTCCGACTGTGTTTGGAAGGAATAAATGCTTTATTAGGTCCGACTGTGTTTGGAAGGAATAAATGCTTTATTAGGTCCGACTGTGTTGAGACCAAAGGTCCCGCTCATTCCGTGACTTCCGCTTAGTGGACAGGTCACGCTGATTGCGTAATTTCCGGTGAGTGCAGAGGTCGCGCTGATTGCGGAAGTGCCGCTAACTGTGGAAGCCCCACAGCCGCGTGAGTAGATTCAAGAAAGTTTACTGTCATATGTGCGTGTGCGTGTGCGTGTGCGCATGTGCGTGTGCGTGCGTGAGTGCGTGTGTGTGTGTGTGTGTTGGAATTGGTGAAGAGGTGGAATATTGCGTTGGGGGACCAGCCCTCCCATGTGAAATGGGTCCCACTTACTCTAGTAATACTCCAAATGTGCCCTAAGTATAGCTTTATTTTGCCACAACAACTTCCCAAACGTTTATGCTCAATGCCTTGACTGAAGGCTTTGAAGATATAACAGTTCAACAAGAGATACGTACATCCTACTGCATGTTATTATGAATGATACAGTTTTTATCCAGATCAATAGGATGTCCTCATTCATGACGTTGTTAGAACATGGCTTTCATTTCCAAATTCCATTTCACATTAACATATTACATAGTATTTTTCTGCAATTTCTGCCAGGTTCCAGGGCAAATTACAGATTGTCATTCGCTGAAGGTAAATAAAAGAAAAATTGGTGAGATGGTTGGGAGAACCAGTATATTTGTTCAGGGAAATGGTTGCCATGCTAAGGTCCAGTGTATTCATTCACTTTGCTTTTAATTTAAAGCGGGCACAAACATAAGGTTTTGTCAATTTGAATAAATTTTCGCAACTGAACAATAAATAGATCTCACACATTACTTTTTGCAAAATTTACTCAAAGTTAATTTGTATCTTGTCTTGTTTCAAAGACATATGGTAACATGGGCCCAGGGGAATTGCAGCACATGCATCTGTGAGGGTAACAAGATGGCTGTGGTTCAGAAAGTGTTCAGAACACTAGGGGATGGTGGCAGGCAGATAGTTTCCCAAATACATACATAGGATGGGCAAGACTGGACTGCTTGCTTGCAAAACTGACCCCTTCTGAGTAAGAACACTCTTGTATATAATGCAAATTTGGTTGTATAAAATGCAAATTCACATTTTACAAAGTGTATTAAAGACTGAACTGCAAACATTTAGGAAAAAGCTAGCATGTTGCCGGTTTGATAACATTACATGTTTATCTTGTAAATCTGCTGTGGTTGAGGGAGTGCCTGTGTTAGATTGCCAAATGATAGCATACATTTTACAACTTGGACCAAATGAAACACGGCACCTTACTTCCTGATGTTTGCAAATAAATGTTATTGCTTGTTGCTCTGGAAATGGAATAGAACTGAAATGCAACTTTAAATTTCATCCTTAAACATTTTATTTTTGATCAATGAACTTTGAATAAAAATAATACTTTGCTGCTAATATGTGAAGGTTACCACATACACTTTGCTTCATTGCACTCCTTTTGCAAGCAGCTGATCTAGGAAGTGGCAAACCACAAGGGTCATGCAACTAAGTGCACACTGAAGTGAAGGAAACACTGACATTAACAAAACAGTTTAAGACGTGCAGCTGCATTCCTTCCCATATTGCTACAAATAGGTGGAATAAACACAAATGGTGAATTATTTAGTTTAGTTAAACAGCGCAGAAATAGGCCCTTCGACCCACCGAGTCCACGCCGACCAGCAATCCCCGCACATTAACACAAGCCTACACACACTGAGGACAATTTTACACTTATACCAAGTATACGAACCCATGCCAATTAACCTACAAACCTGTACATCTTTGGAGTGTGGGAGGAAACTGAAGATCTTGGAGCAAATCCACGCGGTCACGGGGAGAATGTACAAACTCCGGACAGACAGCACCCTAGTCGGGATCGAACTTGCGTCTCTGTCGCTGCAAGCACTGTAAGGCAGCAACTCTACCGCTGCGCCACTGTGCTGCCCTACAATTTATTTTGAATGTATCATATATAGTAGCTTTGGAATTAAGAGTTGACAATCAATTGTTTTGAAAAGTTTGAACAATAAATTGTCAGAAGAAACTGATGATTTTATTAATTTAAAAGGCTGCTATGAATTTACTGGTACTCCACAAGAGTGTGTTCCCAGACCTTTTCTATACAATCACAATTATGTGGCCAAATTCTGCTCTAACTCCATTTATGACTATGCGGATGACATCACCCTAATGGGCCATAGTGCAAACAATGACAACGCAATGTGTTTGAGGTACATCCTACTCTCTGGATTGAAAAGATCCCTCTCAATTCCCCTCTAAGTCTTTTATCATTCACCCTAAAACTGTATCCTTGACTTCTATTCAAATCTGCTAAAAGGAAAACTTACCCACGGTTTACTCTATCTATGGTCAATAGACAATAGACAATAGGTGCAGGTGTAGGCCATTCTGCCCTTTGAGCCAGCAACAATCATGTGATCACTGTGATCATGGCTGATCATCCACAATCAGTACCCCGTTCATGCCTTCTCCCCATATCCCTTGACCCCGCTCTTGAAAACATCCAGTGAATTAGCCTCCACTGCCTTCTGTGCCAGAGAATTTTCCAGATTCACAACTTTCTGGGTGAAAAAGTTTTTCTCATCCCCGTTCTAAATGGTCAACCCTTTATTCTTAAACTGTGGCCCCTAGATCTGGGCTCTCCCAACATCGGGAACTTGTTTCCTGCCTCTAGCATGTCCAATCCCTTAATAATCTTATATATTTCAATATACCCTCTCATCCTTCCCGCCATCCTTCCCCCCATATCAGTCCCGCCATCCGGGAATTAACCTCGTGAACCTACACTGCACTTCCTCTACACTGCAAGAATGTCCTTCCTTAAATTTGGAGACCAAAATTGCACACAATACTCCAGGTGTGGTCTCACTAGGGCCCTGTACAACTGTAGAAGGACCTCTTTGCTCCTATACTCAACTCCTCTTGTTATGAAGGCCAACATACCATTCACTTTCTTCACTGCCTGCTGTACCTGCATGCTTACTTTCAGTGACTGATGAACAAGGACACCCAGATCTCGCTGTACTTCCCCTTTTCCTAACTTAACACCATTCAGATAACAATCTGCCTTCCTGTTCTTGCCACTAAAGTGTATAATCTCACATTTATCCACATTAAATTGCATCTGCCATGCATTTGCCCACTCACTACCACCCAGCTTTGTGTCATCTGCAAATTGGCTAATGTTACTTTTAATCCCTTCATCTAAATCATTAATATATATTGTAAATAGCTGCGGTCCCAGCACCGAACCTTGCGGTACCCCACCAGTCGCTGCAGTCCTCATAATCATGTCCACTGTTACAATCATGCCCTCTGCAGCCTTATAACTAAAAGGATACATCTCGAGCAACATTCCAGTGAACTTCCTCTGCATTCTCTCCGACTATCTTATCCTTCCTATATTATGGTGACCAGAACTGCAATTAGCATTTGCGATGATGTCTAACCAACGTTGAAAAAGTTGAAGTATATTCCTGCTTTTATACTCAATGCCCCAACTATTGAGGGCCAGTACTCCATTTGTCTTTTGACCTGGTTATCTACCTCTGCTGCCACCTTCAAGGATCTTTGGATTTGTACACCAAGGTCATTCTGTTTCTCAATACACCCATTGACTTTTCCATTCATGTTCGTCCTGGTCTCATTAGTACTTCCAAAATGGAACAACTCCCATTTACCTGGATTAAACTTCATCTGCCCTTGGAGGAAGTACATTTAAACTGCTGACTCAGACTTGGTCGGTGATGGAGTTGAGGGAGGAGAAATAGGGACAGGTATTGCACCTCCCGCAGTTGCAGGAGAACGTGCCTGGGGTGGGGCCGGGATGAGTGGAAAAGAATGAATGATTCAGGGAGAATGGTCCCTGCAGAAACCAGAAAGAGGTGGGGAGGAGAAGATGTGATGGGTGGTGGTCATGAACTTATTGAAAGCCTCACAGAAGTCCTGTTGGGGGTTGGTGGAAAATGAAGACATGAGATGCAATAACCTTTTATCCAAAAATTAGAAGGGTTGGTCAAAGGCATAGAGGTCACTCGACCAACAGCTGACCTCCCAATGTCATTCTATCACTTACAAATAAGATCATAACAGAGATGTGAAGGTGTACTCTGCTCTTGCCTGGTTGAGTGCAGTCAATCATATGCAAGAAAGAACCTTGTTCAGAACAAATCACTGAAATAGTTGGTATTACGTCTACCACAAGGTGCATGGTGATTGCAGTGTGTGCCAAACGCAAAGGTGCAGCAGCAATTCATTTGGGCTTTTTCTTTACATCACTTTGCAAATCTGCAATGTCTGCGTCCTGGAAAGATCTGGGCAGCAGGATTACAGGACAGCCATGACTCCCAACCGATTTACCATTCCAGCTTCAAACTGCATCACTAATCCCTCACAGTCCATGGGTAAAGTGTACCAATTGCTTATTCAAGAACATTGTGGGGGTTCATTCAGCATTAATTCTGTAAAGTTTCAAGAAGGGAGTTTAATGCTACATTAGTACGGGTGTCAGGGGGTATGGGGAGAAGGCAGGTACAGGATACTGAGTTGGATGATCAGCCATGATCATATTGAATGGCGGTGCAGGCTCGAAGGGCCGGATGGCCTACTCCTGCACCTATTTTCTATGTTTCGATGTTTCTATTAAACATTGAACTTATGAGCAAGTTCTGCATCCCATGAACAGAGCAAACGATTCCCTTGAGCTTTGGGTTAAGAGAAAGAAAGCTACTGTTAAATTAGCTACCTAGCTACTGTTAAAGAGAATAGGTTCCAAGTTTTGGTCCACCTATTTACAGAGGACAATTTATTTCAATCTGTACAAAGATGGCATGAAACCAAACTTCATAAGTTCATAACTTGTAGAGAACAGAATTAGGCCGTTTGGGCCATCAAGTCTACTCCTCAATTCAATCATGGCAGCACTCTATTTCCCTCTCAACCCCATTCTCCGGCCTCCTCCCCGTAGCCCCTGACACCCGTACTAATGAAGAAACTATCTGAGGATAAATAAGTGTAAAATGGCCGTTGGTCTATTTGTTAATTTGCTAGAAAAACCTAACAGCAGAGTTCTCACTAGCCTATAATTATTAACCATGGGAAGCCAATGATTGTTGTATCCATTACAGGAAGTCAGTGGAGAGACTTTGTTATGTTATAATCGTCCATCTGTTTAAGCTTTTGAGGCATAACTAAATGTATATTTTAATGGGAACTGGCACAACTTTATGCGACTCTTTAAAAAACTCGGTGAAGTGTGTAATACGTAAGCATGTCCCGATAAAACCATATAACCATATTACCATATAACAATTACAGCATGGAAACAGGCCATCTTGGCCCTTCTAGTCCGTGCCGAACACGTATTCTCCCCTAGTCCCATATACCTGCACTCAGACCATAACCCTCCATTCCTTTCCCGTCCATAAAAGTGTATTCGTTCAAAGAAAAGCAGGATGGTTAATTTTAATTTTAATTAAACATTTTCTCTTATTATTTAGCTTTTAAAATCGAATGGTGTGCATCTTGTGATTTATCCTATTCACAAGTGTAATCAAATTTAAACTGTGAAATAATTATTTTCTTTTTGCCTGCAGTTTGTTTATTAAAAGAATTACGCAATAGTTGGGAGCAATTCTATTTTGATTAGTTTAGTTTAGAGATACTGCATGGAAACAGACCCTTTGGCCCACCGAGTCTATGCCGAGCATTCATTCACACTAGTTCTATGTTATGTTCCCGATGTTGGGGAAGTCCAGAACAAGGGGTCACAGTTTAAGGATAAAGGGGAAATCTTTTAGGACTGAGATGAGAAAAACATTTTTCATAGAAACATAGAAACATAGAAATTAGGTGCAGGAGTAGGCCATTCGGCCCTTCGAGCCTGCACCGCCATTCACACAGAGAGTGGTGAATCTCTGGAATTCTCTGCCGCAGTATGTAGTCGAGGCCAGTTAATTGGCTATATTTAAGAGGGAGTTAGATGTGGCCCTTGTGGCTAAAGGTATCAGGGGGTATGGAGAGAAGGCAGGTACAGGATACTGAGTTGGATGATCAGCCATGATCATATTGAATGGCGGTGCAGGCTCGATGGGCCGAATGGCCTACTCCTGCACCTATTTTCTATGTTTCTATGTTTCTATGTTATCCCCCTTTTACGTCCACTCCCAACACACTAGGGGCTACTTACGGAGGCTAATCAACCTAGAAACCCGCACATCTTTGCGATGTAAGAGGAAATTAGAGCACCCGAAGGAAACCCACGTGATCACGGGGAGAATATGCCAACTCCACACAGGCAGCATCCTAGGTCAAGATCAAACCCGGGTCTCTAGCTGTGTGCCTGTAGTACCTTCCCTCACTGACACTGCTTTTTCCATGAGGCGCACTAGCAGAGAGCAAAGATCTTCGCTATAAGATCTTTGGCAAGAGCACTTCCTTGCAACTTCTTTGAGCGTATCAAGTCACTGAAGGGGGGCCCACTCCCTGGCCATTGGCAGAACTCTTGTAGTGCATGATTGGAACTGACGCAAATGCAATTTCCTCACTTATTTTCAGCTGCAGTGAGTTATTTGTGAGTCAGTGCTCTTTTGAGAGATGGAGCCCTGAATGGTTCAGTTTAACAGAAGTGTGGACGGGTGAAATGATTGTTGCTTCAGGTTCTTAGATCTGGAAATCGGGTGTGACACATATTGAACACTTGAATGAGGAGTGGAGTAGATAACCAAACTCTGATGGCAATGCTCAAACAATCATGAGTTGCCATGCAGTGTCGTTTTTGTGCTTACTGATTGCTAAACTGCCAACCTGCCACACCCATAAAAACATATTTTCTATAGTTGTGGCTTTATTTTCCTTTGGGTAGTTGGTACCCTGCTTTATAAACCAGAACACAATGTGGCAGGGATAGGGGAAGGTCCAACTTTAAATATGGGAAACAAGTTATCAATTACTCCTGAAGTTAAAACAAAACACACAAATTGTGTGGCCGATGGGTTAATGTATCTTAAAACGTTATACCCATGATCAGTTTCTGGTATAAACATAATCTCTAGTATTCTGAATAATTCTAAAACAGGGAAATAATATGTAATATATTATGCAACTTAAAAATAACTGTTTTAGAACTTATACATGTGTGCATTTATAAATGAACAAATTGGGTGTGGTGTGATCTGACCACACAACAACACGAAAACATTCTGCATAATATATTTTTATACACTGCTGGTATCTCATACACAACCCCCATGCTTTCAACTGGGTGGGTGGGTCATCTCTTGACAAGGGGTAAATTAGAGCAACAGCTGAAGAAGGGTCTTGAGCCGAAATGTCACCCATTCCTTCTCTCCGGAGATCGGAGATGCTGCCTGTCCCACTGACTTATTCCAGCATTTTGTATCTACCTTCGATTTAAACTAGCAACATCTATCTATCTATCTATCTATCTATCTATCTATCTATCTATCTATCTATCTATCTATCTATCTATCTATCTATCTATCTATCTATATATATATCTATCTATCTATCTATCTATCTACACACACACACACACACACACACACACACACACACACACGCGCACACACACACACACACACACACACACACATATATATATATAAATTTGTGATAAATACGGAGCAGAAATTATATATATACTGTGAGCTACACAGGCAAAAGATCCCCATGTTATTTTTTATGTCCTTTTTTTGTTGGTAGGAAAGCAGAGAGTCATCGTTCTTTTGATAGTGTGTGAGGCAGAAATAACAGCAAAAGGTGCAGGAGTAGCAGAAAAGACATCGATATTTTATTTAAAGGAACAAGAGAAACTGAAGTTTGTTGATGGTGCAGGAAAGATTTGCCAAACTAAATCCATGGGAGGGAACCGGTTGCAAGAGAGGCAAGGGAAGCTTGAATTGGATTTTTGAGAACAGAAGCAGAGAGAGAATTTAGAACTTAAGTTATGAAGAGTTTTGGTCGTGAGAGTGGGGAAACATAGTTCACGCGACAGATTGAAAATATTTGGCAAGGTAGCAAGTGGAAAGATGTGGAAACATTTATTTCGGCACTGTGTAGTTATTGTTTGAAATGTATAGTATGAGAGCATGATGCAACTAGCAAATTTTAAAAGGAATAATGGTGAGGCATTTATTGGGAGGCCCATGCTTTCATGTGCTATAGTGACGGTCATAAGGTCATAAGTGATAGGACCAGAATTAGGCCATTCAGCCCATCAAGGCTACTCTGCCATTCAATCATGGCTGATCTGTCTCTCCCTCCCAACTCCATTCTCCTGCCTTCTCCCCATAACCCCTGAGACCTGTACTAATCAAAGGGATCCTCAATGGTTTGGAACTCAGCATCTGAGTGTGCACATGGTCTGTACACAGAGAAACATTGTCTAAAAGCATGTTCCAGAGAGCACCATGTAATTCAAAGCACTTGAATAATCCCTACATTGCTTCTGTGAAGTCCTACAAAACCGCTAACTTTAACTCAACCTCGCATTCCCACACCGACTTTCCCGTCCTTGGCCCTCTCCACAGTCTGAGTGAGGCCCAATAAAATTTGGAGGAACAGGACCTCATATTTCGCTTGAACAGCTTACAACCGAGTGGTATGAATATTGATTTATCTAGTCTTCAAGTAAAGGGCCTGTCCCACGAGCATGCGACTCCATGCGGCAAGCGCGACCTAACGTGGTCGCTTGAGCCGTACGGCCTCGCGGGGCCGGACCCACTTCGATCGCCGGGTCTGTTTGGAGTTGGGCGGGGCTCCGAAAAACTGACCGTGTTCAAAAATTCTGCGCGGCAACGGCCTGCCGGCCCGCAGCTGCCTCGACGCCGTACGCACCACCTCAACGGGCGTGCGCAATATCTCAACGATGTACGCAGCGTCTTGACGTCGTACGTCTCACGCGAATTTCCCGCGGACTTCTCTTGAACTTCATGTCACTCGCTCGACCTCTGCGCGGCCCCCGCTTCCGGTTTGGTCGCGCTTGCCGCATGCAGGTCGCATGCTCGTGGGACAGGCCCTTAACTCTTGCTTTCCCTCAGTTTCATTGTCCTCCTGATTACATGTTACTGATTGTATGCCTCCTTGTTACCTTTCCCTCAGCTAACAATGAAGCATTCTACATTTCCTTATCAATCGTCTGCTTTGATCTGTGTTTTCACACTTTATCCTTCCTTATCTCTCTGTCTTCCTCTCCCCTGACTCTCAGTCTGAAGAAGGGTCTTGACCCAAAACATCACCCATTCCTTCTCTCCAGAGATGCTGCCTGTCTCGCTGAGTTACTCCAGCATTTTGTGTCTAGTTTCCGTTTAAACCAACATCTGCAGTTTTTTCCTACATACTTATAATCAAGCCGTCCACAGTGTACAGATATAGGATAAAAGTTATAACATTTAGTGCAAGATAAAGTCCAGTAAAGTCCGAATAAAGATAGTTCGAATGTCTCCAAGGAGCTAGATGGAAGGTTAGGATCACTCTCTAGTTGTTGAGAGGATGATTCAGAAGACTGATTACAGCTGGGAAGAAACTGCCTCTAAATCGGGAGGTATGAGTTCTCATGTTTCCGTATCTCTTCCCTGATGGGAGAGGGGAGAAGAGGGAATGTCCGGGATGAGACTCATCCTTAATTATACAGGTGGCCTTGCCAAGGCAGTGTGAAATGGAGTCAATGGAAGGGAGGTCGATTTGTGCGATGGACTTGGCTACATCTACAACTCACTGCAATTTCTTACAATCTTGGATGGAACTGTCCCAAATCACGCTGTGGCGCATCCCAAAAAAATGCTTTCTACCGCACATCTGCAGAGGTTGTTGAGGTTGTTGGGGACATGGTGAAATTCCAAATTTCCAAGGATGTTGAGGTGTTAGTGTGCTTGATTTGCCATTGCTTTGATGTGGCTGTTCTAGGTTAAATTGCAGGTGATATTTATTCCCCAGATCTTGAAGCCACCAACCATCACAACTTCAGCACCATCAATGTACACCAGGGTATGTGGGCTACTTTGCTTCATCAACTCAATCATAATCACCTTTCTCTTGCTGATATTGAGGGAGTGGTTATTGCACTTTTAACCTGGTTATAATGTTATAAATATAATATATAACTTTTACATTGCACTAATATCGCAATATAACAGTGTAATATTATATTATTATAATATAATATTTTACCTATTGCATATTATTATCTATTGCTCTTGATTTTGGCTTGCTTGTATTTATGCATATTATTATTTGAATTGATTGGATAGCATCCAAGACAAAGCTTTTCACTCTACCTCGCTACACATGACAATAATAAACCTAAACATAAACCAGCACGGAACCAAAAGGAAGCAAGTGATCTCAACCCAAACGACTGCCTAAAATGAAGACCAGATGTATGAAAAGAAATTAAAATAGAGCCAGGGAAAAGAATGACTATAAAGCTCTTTCAATGAGATGGTAGAGGCATGATATTCTTTGCCGCAGAAGGCTGTGGAGGCCAAAGTCTGTGGATGTTTTTAAGGCAGAGAGGGATAGATTCTTGATTAGTACAGGTATCAGGGGTTATGGGGAGAAGGCAGGACAGGGGGTTAGGAGAGAGAGATAGATCAGCCATGATTGAATGGTGGAGTAGACTTGATGGACTTAATGGCCTAATTCTACTCCTATCACTTATGACCTTATGATGATGGGCTAAATAACTCCATTCTGCATGTCTCTTCTGAACTTTTCAGTCCCCTAAGTTTTGGAAAGTTAAATTGACATAGAAACATAGAAACAAAGAAATTAGGTGCAGGAGTAGGCCATTCAGCCCTTCGAGCCTGCACCGCCATTCAATATGATCATGGCTGATCATCCAACTCAGTATCCCGTACCTGCCTTCTCTGCATACCCCCTGATCCCTTTAGCCACAAGGGCCACATCTAACTCCCTCTTAAATATAGCCAATGAACTGGCCTCAACTACCTTCTGTGGAAGAGAATTCCAGAGATTCACCACTCTCTGTGTGGAAAAATGTTTTTCTCATCTCGGTCCTAAAGGATTTTCCCCTTATCCTTAAACTGTGACCCCTTGTTCTGGACTTCCCCAACATCGGGAACAATCTTCCTGCATCTAGCCTGTCCAACCCCTTAAGACATTTAACCTACAGTATGGAATTCCTAATTTCTTCCCCTTTTGAAAGGATTTCATTCCCTTAAAATAATAGATAACAATGTCAGTGTTTAAGAAAGAACTGCAGGTGCTGGAAAAATCGAAGGTAGACAAAAATGAACGAAAGATAACAATGTCAGTGACTGCTACTGCTCTGTTGTCAACAGGAACACCTTAGTTACTCTGGGAACAAGTGAAGGATCCCTTAGTACTCAAATTTGCTTTGAATGGGTTGAACTTAATTTCACATGTTTTCTGAATAATATAAATCAATAAATTTTCGTTGCCCATCTCAGTTTGTCCATCAGTGCTCAAAACACAAAGCAGGATTTTAGACTAATCTCATAGTTGTCGATCTCACAACCTTAGATATGATCCTTGTAATCATTTTTCTGATATCAAAAATTTTGGAATTCTCCTTCGACAAAGTTTGATGGAGACGTAATGATATATTCATAATGTAAGTACGAGGCATGGACTTTGGACTTTGCAAAATTTGTAACTTGAAAATAGTCAAAATCATATGCAGAATCAGATATTTTGCCATATTGTTACAAGGTTAATATTGACCAAATATAAAAGGAACACAATTCTTTGCAGATAGAGGGCACATCATTTTCCTGAGGATAAAAAAACTAATCAATCAGCTCCATGTGGACCTGTGTTGCCAAAATCAAAATGAATTCTTGAGGATCTGGAATAGATCTGCATTTACAATATAATAAATAACTTGTAATAAATAACTTGTAATCATGAAATTATTTGTAGTAAGTAACTTGTGGTAATGCAAAACATTAATAGGTGGTGAAGGTGGTGCGTCTAAATGTTGACTGGGCCATAGGGCTAGAGTGTAATTATAATGAAAAGAAATTTACTGTCTTAAATGTTTATACACCGTATGAATCATATGAGCATGAGGACGGATTTCTGAACAGGTTAGCTTTTATTCAGTCCTCATAGAGGACAACAGCTCATCTTGTGTCTAGATCATGGGTGATTTTAATGCTGACATGGCAGATAGCAAATCTTTATTTGCAGCACACCTGCAGCAGTTTTGTAATGAGTCTAAATTAATTATATCGAGTAAAGCTCTGTTGCCTGACACAAGTTTACCTATGTTAGTGAAGCGTGGCACACAACATCTTGGTTAGACCATATTGTGACCACAGCTGATGCTCATGCCACACTGGAAAATGTGGAGATTTGTTATGAACTTGCCACCTCTGATCACATACCTATTGCTGCACGGTTAAATGTTGAGAATGTACCCCTGATGTCCAGTAATAATAATGTTGCTTCCTCAAGTAAACTGGACTGGTCAAAACTGAGCAGAGAGGTTATGGCTGGATACTCACTGCGAACGGACAGTTTTTTAAATAATATTGAATTGCTTCAAGAGGCCCTAATGTGCTCAGATATGAATTGTAAGGATGTGCAACATGCTGAAAAACTCTGTGCCATGTATGATGTTATTGTGAAATGTCTCAATGCTTCCAGTGAACCCTTTCGTAAAAGTAAATGTAAGGTACCCAACATCAGACCTGGGTGGAATGAGTTTGTGGCTGAGCAGTACGCTGAGGCAAGAGAGGCCTTTAGACTCTGGTCAGAGGCAGGTAGGCCTAGACAGGGGGTATTGCTAGATATGAAAAAACGCACAAATGCTAGAGTTAAGTATGCACTTCGTGTTATTAAGAAAAATGAAAACACAATGAGAGCAGACTCGCTTGCCAGGAAGCTACAGAACAACAACCTTACTAACTTCTGGAAAGAGGTCAAAGTAATGAATAACAATAAAACACCCCTACCGTTTGACATTGGAGGTGTTAGTAGCCCAGAAAAAATAGCTGAGATCTGGCGTGAACACTACCGTAACCTTTTTAATTGTGTTAAAAGTAACCCAGTTAGAATCAATCATGAACATATTGATCTCTCAGCAGATATGATAGTTAGGGCAGCAGATGTCTATGATGCCATTAACATGTTGGATAACAACAAAGCCTGTGGTATGGACTGCATTACTGCAGAACATCTAAAATATGCCAGCTATAAGCTCTGCCCTTTGCTTTCCATGTGCTTTAATGGTTGTCTGGTTCATGGTGTCCTGCCAAATGCTATTATGTCTGTAATGTTAGTGCCTGTGCTTAAAGACAAGGCTGGTAAGCTCAACAGTATTGACAATTATCGACCTATTGCATTAGCCAGTATCTTGTCTAAAGTACTGGAGAGAATACTGCTAACAAAGCTAGAAATGTATGTCCTTACTACTGACAATCAGTTTGGGTTCAAAAGAAAACATGGAACTGACCTGTGTATCTATGCTCTTAAAGAGATTGTGTTCAGGTACACAAGCCTGAATTCATCTGTATTCCTATGTTTTATTGATGCGTCCAAGGCATTTGATAGAATTAATCATGAACAATTGTTTGTAAAATTGCTAGATAGAGGTGCCCCTAAATTTTTAGTGAGAATTTTAGTGTTTTGGTATGCCCATCAAACGTTTCAGGTTAAATGGGACAATGTTGTATCTGCTCCATTCTGTGTTAGTAATAGGCCTTTTTCATGGGGCGACTTGACGCAAGATGTAGCCAGAGTGAAGTGGTCGTGGTCTAGCACGATATCACACGATATAACGGGGGGGTAGACAAAGAGTTCCCACGGTACTCGGCATTTCTGTTATTTGTGCGAGTGACTTGTTCGTCTCCCGAGCTTTCCCGTTAAATCTTGAATGACATTGTATACTGTCAAGTGTAATTAAATCATCACGTGGCACAAATGATGTCACTTTTTTTTTTCACACACTATAAATATCCTCCCTTGGTTGAATTGGTATATACACACACAAAGCAGAGTTTTACTGTGTATGTGGGAGACACAGATGGAGTGAGCACAGTTACTCGGTCTTTACTGTGTGTGGGAGAGGGGGAGAAAGAGACGTACACTCACAGAGGCAGAGTCTCTCAGCCTGTGTGAGAGGGAGGGAGGGAGAGAGAGAGAGGCACATACAATGTGGATGTGAAATCTCACCTGCCTGTTTCAGAGACAGACACCCGCCGCCAGTAAATGAAGACACCCCCATCTGTCTCCCCCTCCTCTCCCTCGACTCCCCCACCTTTCCCTCCCAACTCCAGTCCCGTCCCGACCCCCTGGGAAACTGAAGGGAGCAACAATTAACTGCTGCCTGCCCGCTGAGTTAAAGAGTTCCCACGGGTAGTAAGACGAGGTTAGTTGCGCCCAAGTTTAAATTTCCAACGTGTGTTTCAGAGTAAATCAAAAAACTGTCTGAATCAGCAATTTTAGACACCACAAATGCTGGAGTAACTCAGCGGGCCAAGCAGCATCTCTAAACTCCAAAAGGAATAGATTCCATTTTTGGTCTGGGGACCCTTCTTCGGGAAGATTGTAGCGGGGAACTGGAAGCAAGAAAAAAGACACGGGTCAAATCAGGGCCAACAACAGATGACCTCAAGGTATTTTGAAGAGGGGTCCCGAGTCCCGAAATGTCGCCTAACCCTTTCCTCCAGAGATGCTGCCTGACCCACTGAGTCACTCCAGCACTTTATGTCTATATTTGGTTGGTTCCCTGATAGGCCAATTGTTGGCTAGGGATAGTGTGATCCCAAGAGGGAACCAGCGTTGCAAACCTTGGACTGGTTAACCGACATTTACTGCATGGGGGAGGGGGGGGGGGGGGGGGGGGGCAGGAGGGGGGATGGTACTCGGGGGAGAGAGAGAGTGGTAAGTTGCCTAAAATTAAATAATTCAATGTGAGAAATAGTGAACACGGACACAAAAAGTTTTGGTGTAACTCAGCAGGTAAGTCAGATCTGGGAAGAAAAACATAAAAAGCTGGAGTAAGTCAGTGTGTCAGGCAGCATCTCTGGAGAAAAAGTATAGGTGGCGATTCGAATCGGAACCCTTCTTCAGACATCCTAATCGGAATTGAGTCTAAAGATGTGTCTCGTCCCGAAACATCACCTATTTTTTTTTTCTCCAGAGATGCTGCTTGACTCGCTGAGTTACTCCAGCTTTTTGTGTCTGTCTTCGTTTTAAACCAGCATGTGCAGTTCACTCCTTTACACGGGTCTCTGGAGAACATTGATTGGTAGCGTTCCGGACCCTGCTTCGGAAAGGCATCGATCGCTGGTCGGCGAGGACTCCGAGCTGTATCTCTCGAAGAAGTACATGTGAAAAATGCGGGACCTTTCAGTAAAGTCCCCTTTAAAGATTATAGTTATTTTCTTGAATCACATTAACATAACTCATGAATAAGTTGATGTCCATATGCGGATTCAAATCTTTATTTTTTAAATTCAATCCCATAGAAGACAATTTTTACTCACCTTCTGTCCCCTCTGTCCAGCTTCCGGGTTCACCGTTCGCAGGAGTTCCCACGGTACACGCAAGAGTCAGTACGGATATCGCACTGGCCACTACGTGCATATAATGTTGCAATATTCAACCACATGTGTACAAGTCACTCTTGGAGAAATTCAAGCTTGTTTGAATTTTCTCCCGAGTCACCAAGTTACACGAGTACCTGCCGTTAGCGCCACGGTGGTCCACGAATGGCGTACGGTTATCGCAAGAGGTTCCCACGATGTTCAACTTTGGTTACCTCTTGCGTCAAGTAGCCCTGTGAAAAAGGGGTTTAACGGAGTGCGGCAAGGAGGAATTTTGTCTCCTATTTTATTTAATGTTTATATGGATGAATTATCAAATCAGTTAAATAGGTTAAAAACTGGCTGTCTTGTGGGCAACACTATTGTTAATCATCTTATGTATGCAGACGACCTGGTCCTGCTCTGTCCATATAGTGCTGGGCTGCAGCAGATGTTGAAGGTGTGCTCTCAGTATGGCCTTGATTATGACATAAAGTATAACGCTAAGAAAAGCCGCATAATGATAGTTAGAAGCGCTGAGGACAGGGAATCAACTTTTCCGACCTTTTATTTGTCAGACAGTCCTCTTGCTGTGTGTGAGGAAATTAAATACCTAGGTCATGTCATATCCGATGACTGGACGGATGACAAAGACCTCTACCGACAGCGCTGTAAAATTTATTTTCAAGCTAACATACTTATAAGGAAGTTTTCTATGTGCTCTGACTCTGTGAAGTGTTCCTTGTTCAGAACCTATATCACACCGTTATATACTGCTCAATTGTGGTCTAACTATAAGAAAAAGAGTATGCAGAGGCTCAAGGTAGCATACAATGATGCAATGAGGTTGCTGCTTCGTGTCCCTAGGTGGCATAGTGCCAGTCAATTGTTTGTGTCCACTAGAGTGCCAACCTGTGAGGCACTCTTAAGACAGCTGATGTTTAGTTTTATGTGTCGCCTGGACAAGTCAGAGAACCACATAATTGAAGCCCGAGTCAGCCCTCTGAAAATCTGCTATAGATTCACTTCTAGGCTAAGATGGCATTGGTGCAATAGCTTGTATATCTTATAGGCTAATATGCAATTTTTAATGTATTTTTTGTATCTCCTTATACTGTATGATGTGTTATATGGACCTGTGTCTGAAATAAAGCGTTAATTAATTAATTATTAATATGTATGTAATAATAAAGTGGAAAACAAATCAGAAAATCATAGGTTTCTTTTAAATAGTGAGAAAATGGGTGTGATTCTCAAATGGACCTTATATAAATGTTACTGAGGGTCAACATGAAGGTGCAACAAGTGATTAGGAAGGTAAATAATATGCAGGTCCACCACTGATTTTCTGGCATCCTTGGTTTCAGAGCATAGCTGGATTATCCGTTTTATAGACAATAGACAATAGACACTAGATAATAGACAATAGACAATAGGCGCAGGAGTAGGCCATTTGGCCCTTTGAGCCAACACCGCTATTCAATGTGATCATGGATGATCATCCCCAATCAGTACCCCATTCCTGCCTTCTCCCCATATCCCCTGACTCCGCTATTTATAAGAGCCCTATCTAGCTCTCTTGAAAGCCTCCACCTGAGGCAGAGAATTCCATAGACTCACCAATCTCTGCGAGGAAAAAGTGTTTCATCGTCTCCGTTCTAAATGGCTTACTCCTTATTCTTAAACTGTGGCCCCTGGTTCTGGACTCCCCCAACATCGGGAACATGTTTCCTGCCTCTAGTGTGTCCAAGCCCTTAACATTCTTATATGTTTCAATGAGATTTCCTCTCATCCTTCTAAACTCCAGAGTGTACAAGCCCAGCTGCTCCATTTTCTCAACATATGACAGTCCCGCCATCCCAGGAATTAACCTTGTAAACCTACGCTGCACTCCCTCTAAACTGCAAAAATGTCCTTCCTCAAATTAGGGTACCAAAACTGCACATAATACTCCAGGTGTGATCTCACTAGGGTTCTGTACAACTGCAGAAGGACCTCTTTGCTCCTATATTCGATTCCTCTTGTTATAAAGGCCAACATGCCATTCGCTTTCTTCACTGCCTGCTGCACCAACAGTTTTGCTGGACCAACAGGTCACGGCCTCCGAGAGGAGTGGTATGGTACCAGAACGGACCGTCGAGGCTATCGAGATACCAGCCCGCAAAGTCGGCCGCAGAGGTCGGCTAAGGGGATGGATCTGCCGGCTCCAGTCGGGCTGGGGTTTCAGAGCCCCGGCCACACGGGGCAAATTCGATCCACCGATCAGCTGCGGAAGTGCTGACGAAGTTGAGAACAGCTGCCTTACCTGGCCTAGGTGCCACATTTTCGGGAGGCCTTCCTGGGGGGATTTCAATTACACTCTCACATAATGGTTTGGGAACAGCTCCATCCAAGACCACAAGAAATTGGAACTCAGCTTCAGGTCTGCCGACTATCGACAATACCGCCAGCGGGCTGGCTACCGAAGCTGAAGGGAGGAATGTGCACACATTCTCGCTGTCCGAGCACGACGTGAGGAGGGCACTGACACGGGTGAACACGAGAAAAGCTGCAGGCCCCGATGGCATCTCGGGGCGAGTACTCAAGTCCTGCGCTACGCAGCTAGCTCCAGTGCTCACTACAATATTCGACTTCACCCTGGACAAGTCCGTGGTCCCTGCCTGCTTCAAAAAATCCATCATTGTGCCTGTACCTAAAAATGCCTCCCCAGCCTGTCTGAATGACTACCGTCCGGTGGCCCTTACCTCGGTAGTCATGAAATGCTTTGAGAGGCTGGTGAAGAATCACATCTGCGCCTTCCTCCCTCGCAACATGGACCCGTTGCAGTTCGCATACCGTCCGAACAGGTCCATGGACGATGCGGTCTCCCAGGTCTTGCACACCTCTCTCTCCCATCTTGACAGCCAGAAGGGGGGCTACGTGAGGATGCTGTTCATAGACTACAATTCAGCCTTCAACACGATAGTCCCCACCAGACTGGCCGGGAAGCTAATGGAATTGGGGCTCAACACCTCCCTGTGTGCCTGGGTCCTGGACTTTCTCACCGCCAGGCCCCAGGTAGTCAAGATGGGAGGGAATACATTGATGTTCCTCACCCTGAGCACAGGATCGCCCCAGGGTTGCGTCCTCAGCCCCCTATATCACTGTGTGGCTAGGTTCAGCTCCAACTCAATAATTAAGTTTGCTGATGACACTGTGGTGGTGGGCCTGATCTCAGACAACGACGTGAAGGCCTACCGGGAGGAGGTGGCTGATCTAGCACTCTGGTGCCAGGATAACAGCCTCCTCTTGAACATCAAAAAAACGAAGGAGCTGATCATGGACTTTAGGAGGGCACATCATCCGAGGACGTACACTCCATTGAGGATAAATGGGGACCCTGTGGATAGGGTGAACTGTTTTAAATATCTGGGAGTCCACATCTCCGAGGATATGACATGGGCATCACACGCCTCAGCACTCGTGAGTAAGGCAAGGCAGCGCCTTTACCACCTCAGGCAATTGAGGAAATTCAGATCATGGTGTCTCCGAAGATCCTCCAGTGCTTCTACGCAGCGGCGGTGGAAAGCATCTTGTCCGGGAACATTACCATCTGGTTTGGGAATTGCTCTGCCAAGGACAAGAAGGCTCTGCAGAGAGTAGTGCGTTCGGCCGAACGCACTATGGGAACTTACCCGCCCCCCTGCAGGAACTATACAACTAGGAGGTCCACTCCAGAGCAAATAAAATCATGGGAGATTTCCTCTTCCACCCCTGCAACGGACTGTTCCAGCTGCTACGGTCAGGCAAACGCCTCCGTTGCCATGCGGTGAGAACTACGGAGAGGTTGAGAAGGAGTTTCTTCCTCAGAGGCAATTCGGACTGCACACAAACACCTATCTCACCAGGGACTAACTCTACTGAACGTTTTTTCCTTCCATTATTTATTATGTAAAAGAAATGTGTGTAATGATTGCTTGTTATAATTTAAGCTATATTTAAGAGGGAGTTAGATGTGGCCCTTGTGGCTAAGGGGATCAGGGGGTATGGAGAGAAGGCAGGTACGGGAGACTGAGTTGGATGATCAGCCATGATCATATTGAATGGCGGTGCAGGCTCGAAGGGCCGAATGGCCTACTCCTGCACCTAATTTCTATGTTTCTATGTTTCTATGTTGTTTGTCTTTTGCACAAAGGTCCGCGAGCATTGCCACTTTCATTTCACTGCACATCTCGTATGTGTATGTGACAAATAAACTTGACTTGACTTGACTTGACTTGAGTGTGCAAATGACTCCCGTGTTTAAAAAGTAGTATTGAATCTACAACTCTATGACTCCATGATTCCATGACTATGACTAATAATCTATGAATGACGACTTTCCGGCTCTATAACACCATGAGTCCATGATTCTATGACCGTATGACCCAATATTCTATGATTTACGACCAGCTGCCTTAATGACTCCATGACTCTAGTATCTTCCTGCAAGTTAGGACAGGAAATTAAGTCTTGGATGGCCTCAGGTTTACAGTGAATTAAGTGAATGAAGCTAACCAGGGGCGAAATAGCTTTGTCTAGAAGTAACTGAGCTATAGGAGGTGGACTCAACAAGATACAAGTTAAGCAAGCAATTGGGTGGAGAAATAAGTGTTCTCGATATGATGTGGTTGTAAGTTCTGAAACACACGATGGGGGAAGAAATAACCGAGGTATTTTGAGTAGTTTATTTCAACATCAGATAGTCAAGGCGAGAAAATGGGTCAGTGGTTAAAGTTCAATTGGCTTTAAAACAATGTTTCTCTAGCATCCACTAAAGTGCAAGTAAACTGAATAAAATCAACTTTCAGATAATTAATGTAAAACTGGTTTCCCGTGTCTATATGGTTGGAACAATTAATACAGCGTATTGTTTGTGTAATGGGGGCACAAAGGGCAATAGAGATAATCAGCTGATTTTGCCACTCTTCCGATTTCCATCATCATTAAATCAGGCTGTCAACTTATTCTCACCATGCAATAGCACAAAGGCCAGATCTGCCCCACTGTTTGTGAGCCTGCTGGAGTAGTCTCGCAACATGAGATGCCAGATCCCTCTTATCAGTCCAACTTCATCACAAGGAATGTGCGAAAAAAAGTTAATTTGTGACACTGCCATAAATTAACATGGCACAGTCACAAAGTAACTTCTTTTCTCTCTTCAGTCTTGACCCAAAACGAGTCTGAAGATGGGTCTTGCCCAAGACTCTCCCTGTTCTCTGGAGATATTGCGTGACCTGCTGAGTTACTCCAGCAGTTTATATGTTTTCCTTTTCTCTCTTTCTCAGTTCTGTGAAAGGGTCTCAGATCTGGAATATTAGCTGTTACTCCTTCCACAGATGCTGCCTGATCCAGCATTTATGTTTTTATTTCAGATTTCCAACATCAGCAGTGTTTAAGCCAAAAAATCATTCACAATGCTTATTGGGACTTTAAAACTCAAATCAACTTTGCATCAACAACAGATGAGCAGCTGCAGTTCTGAACCAGCTACCGGTGAGAGGCCTTGTGAAGACCTACTGTTGCCAATATTACCAGCTGCGCACTTGACATATCTGTCTGACATTCATCTGTCGGTTAAATTGGTTTGTTTATGTCGCATGAGCTAATGTGAAATGTGCAAAATGTTACATGTTCACATGGAAATTTGTTTAAGCTAAGAGTTCTGGGCCTGTAAAAATTGCCTGTGCTATTTTACCACTTATCTGTAGTTAGCAATCCACCTTCTGCTATTTAAAATAACTTCCCAGTTCCAAAATAGTACTATTTTCCCCAATGGTGTAACTCTGTTTTTGTTTCGGATACTGTGACTTTGATAGGTCAGATTTGCCAGGGTAGCGAGGCAGAGTGGCGCAGCTGGTAAAGCTGCTGCCTCACATAGAAACATAGAAAATAGGTGCAGGAGGAGGCCATTCGGCCCTTCGAGCCAGCACCACCATTCATTGTGATCATGGCTGACCGTCCCCTATCAATAACCCGTGCCTGCCTTCTCCCCATATCCCTTGACTCCACTAGCCCCTAGAGCTCTATCTAACTCTCTCTTAAATCCATCCAGTGACTTGTCCTCCACTGCCCTCTGTGGCAGGGAATTCCACAAATTCACAACTCTCTGTGTGAAAAAGTTTTTTCTCACCTCAGTCTTAAATGGCCTCCCCTTTATTCTAAGACCGTGGCCCCTGGTTCTGGACTCGCCCAACATTGGGAACATTTTTCCTGCATCTAGCTTGTCCAGTCCTTTTATAATTTTATATGTTTCTATAAGATCAACCCCTCAACTTTCTAAACTCCAGTGAATACAAGCCTAGCCTTTTCAATCTTTTCTCATATGACAGTCCCGCCATCCCAGTGATCAATCTCGTAAACCTACGCAGCACTGCCTCAATCACAAGGATGTCCTTCCTCAAATTAGGAGACCAAAACTGTACACAATACTCCAGATGTGGTCTCACCAGAGCCCTATACAACTGCAGAACAACTCACAGTACCAGAGACCCGACTTTGATCCTGACCTCGGGTGCTGTCTGTGTGGAGTTTACACAATCACCTTGTGGGTTTCCCACTGGTGCTAAGGTTTCCTCCCACATCCCAAAGATGTGTGTGTTTATAGGTTGATTGACCTCTGTAGATTGCCCTGAGTTTGTTGGGAGTGAATGTGAAAGTGGGATAACATTTAACTACTGTGAACGGCGAATGATGGGCAGCGCGTTCTCAGTGGGCCGAAGGGCCTGTTTCCATGCTGTATCTTTCTATCAATCAATCACACTATCATTTCCTCACAGTTTAGACCTCAGATATACAACTAAGAGTCTTTCATTTTCTGGATACATTGAGGCTTGTTTGCAGGAAGGGAAGTGGATGGCAGAGTGATGGCATGGGGGAAGGTGGGGAGGGCAGTGGGAGTAGGAACTGTAGATCAGACAATATTGCTTATTTGATCTGTGTCTGGTTTTGCTGCTGATGACCTGATCCATAATCCATGTCAGGTTTCCCACACCACCGCCACCTAGTGCATGTGGGCGGCCATGTTGTGTTTACTCACTTCGATGGTCTCTGTATGTATACAAATTAAAGTACTCGTTATGATATATAATGATTCTATATCATAAGTACTTTGCACAGGAACCTGATGAAGTTTCTGAAGTACGGTGTTGTATGGGAGCCAGCATCGTTGTCCAAAGTGTAATTACAGCAGGAGGTTCCCAAAGAGATATTTCTAAAGGCAGGAGCAGCATTGATATAACCACGTGTAAAATGGACATCGTCCAGCAATCTTAAGGCTTTGCACATTGCTGGCGGGAGCCTTTTATTTTTGATGTCTGCAGTGCAGCAGTTGGCAGCAAAGTGCCTCATGAGTCTTGCAAGGTTCCTGAGGCAACGTCGGTGAAAGTGAGGAGTGGCCATGACTTTGGGAGCAACATATGTAATTGTTCTGGAAGGAAGGAACTGCAGGTGCTGGTTTACACTGAAGATAGACACTAAATGCTGGAGTAACTCAGCGAGTCAGGCAGCATCTCTGGAGAAAAGGAGTATGTGACTTGTCTCGACCCGAAACGTCACCTATCCCTTTTCTCTAGAGATGTCTAACTTGCAACCTTACAGTTATATGTATTTGTCAGCTACTTAAGGTTTTCCCTTAACCTCTGACGACACCAGTTCACACTAATGCTCCCTTTGTATTGTGACATGATGACTTAAGGACTTCTTCCTGATGTCAAAGTTATGAAGGAGGGTGGCAAATGGTTTTAGTGCTGCCTACTTTCTGAAAAATATTTCTCTTTTTTTTAAATCTCACTTGGAATATAAGAACTTTAGAAACAGAAGCAATTCACCCACTGTGGCTTCTCCACCATTCACTAAGATCCAATAGCTGATCCAATCTCGGACTGAAAACAATTTTTTTGTGTGCTCTCTCTGTAAACCCTGCGCTCCCAAGATATTTACATACAGTATCTACACAATCTCTGTCTTGAATATATTCAATAACATAGCCTTCACAAGTAAAATCAAAAGTAACATCCTCCTGGGAGAAAAATAATTCTTCTTCAACTCAAACTGAAATGGGTGACAGCTTAATTTGAAACTATTGCTCTATATTTAGGATAATCCTCATTTGGGAAACAACATCTCAGCATCTAGCTTGTTAATCACTCTTAAATCTATGACATTTTAATAAAGCCACCTCTAGTCACAGAGTCATGGAGTTGAGCAGCGCAGAAATGTCTTTTCCAACGTTTTTGCTCATCTTCACGAATCTATTTGCCTGCAGAATAACCACACCCTTTTAAACCCCTGTCCCGCGGTACGAGCTCATTCCAAGAGTTCTCCCGAGTTTGCCCTGATTCGAACTCTGAGATTTACGATAATGGCCACTCGTCGGTACTCGGGGCTCTCGTGGACGTTTTTCACCATGTTGAAAAATCTTCACGAGTCTTCCCGAGCTGACCTGCTGTTAGTGAGTCTTCCCGAGTACCTGCCGTTAGCGCTAAGAGACGTCCCCGATATCCGACGTACCCGCTACGTTCATTCTCCGTGCTTACCACGAGTTTCATTTTTTAAAACTCGGCAGAGCTCTTGGAATGAACTTTTACCGTGGGGCAGGGCTATTATACCACTCCTATTTCAGTGTCTGACTAAATGCCTCTTTCACCATCTCCTTTGGCAGAGTGTTCCAGATATTAACTGCTCTCTGTGTGTAAAAAAAAACTAGCTCTCAGATCCCCATTGAAATTCCCACCTCTGATCTTAAAACCATTGCATTCTTTTGTACTCCAGTGAGTATAGACTTAACTTGCTCATCATGCTTCAACCTATTCATCCTAGTGGAATTAACCAAGTGAACCTTTACTGCCAGATATCCTTCCTTGAATATAGAGATGAAACTCTATTCAATATATCAGTCCTGGGCTCTGCATCATCCATTAAAGTTACATCAAAAGCTTCCTTATGTCTATATTCCATACTCTCTGAAATAAAGACCAACACACCATCAGCCTCCTTCATTATTCATTCAACCAGCATATCAATTCTTTATACTATGTGGAAGCTTACTCCAGGTCCCTTTGCATTGCAACATATTTGTAGCTTCACATGGTTTAATAATAATTTGCTTCCAAAGTGAATAACCTGATATTTTCCACATTGTAATTCAAATGTGAACTTCTTGCACACTTACTCAACCTATTTATTTAGAAACATAGAAACATAGAAATTAGGTGCAGGAGTAGGCCATTCAGCCCTTCGAGCCTGCACCACCATTCAATATGATCATGGCTGATCATCCAACTCAGTATCCTGTACCTGCCTTCTCTCCATACCCCCTGATCCTTTTAGCCACAAGGGCCACATCTAATTTCCTCTTAAATATACTACATACAAATATACTACAATATCAACTACATTCTATGGCAGAGAATTCCAGAGATTCACCACTCTCTGTATAAAACATGTTTTTTCTCATCTCAGTCCTAAAAGATTTCCCCTTTATTCTTAAACTGTGACCCCTTGTTCTGGACTTCCCCAACATCGGGAACAATCTTCCTGCATCTAGCCTGTACAACCCCTTAAGAATTTTGTAAGTTTCTATAAGATTCCCCCCGCAATCTTCTAAATTCTAGCGAGTACAAGCCGAGTCTATCCAATCTTTCTTCATATGAAAGTCCTTCATATGAAAGAACCTCGGTGACTGCCAATCACCACCCCCCCCCGGACACTTATTATTATTTATTCAAATCATGTGCTATGTCGCTCTTCCAGGGAGATGCTAAATGCATTTCGTTGTCTCTGTACTGTACTCTGTACTGTACACTGACAATGACAATTAAAATTGAATCTGAATCTGAATCTGACATCCCAGGAATCAGTCTCTGTACTCCCTCTACTTCTCTGTACTCCCTCTATGGCAAGAATGTCCTTCCTCAGGTTAGGAGACCCAAATTATACGCAATACTCCAGGTGTGGTCTCACCAATACCCTGTACAACTGCAATACAACTACATTTCCCTTGGGCAGCTTACAACCCAGTGGATAGACACAAAAAGCTGGAGTAACTCAGTGGGACAGGCAGCATCTCTGGGGAGAAGGAATGGGTGACGTTTCGGGTCGAGACCCGTCTTCAGACTGGTTAGGAATAAGGGAAACAAGAGATATAGATGGTGATGTGGAGAGATAAAGAACAATGAATGAAAGATATGCAAAAAGAGAGAGAGGGATTGCC
This sequence comes from Leucoraja erinaceus, assembly GCF_028641065.1. NCBI lineage: Eukaryota > Metazoa > Chordata > Chondrichthyes > Rajiformes > Rajidae > Leucoraja > Leucoraja erinaceus. The sequence continues at coordinate 16,557,638 of NC_073378.1, forward strand.
GGAGCTACCTGTAGTGAGAGAAATCAATATTTATACCACTGGGCTGTAAGCTGCCCAAGCAAAATATGAGATGCTGTTCCTCCAATTTGCATTTAGCCTCACTCTGACAATGGAGGAGACCTAGGTGTAGAGAGGGAGGGAATGACGAGGTTACCTGAAGTTAGAGCAAAACTTGAAGTTTCATAGCAAAAGGATTTGAGTATAGGAGCAGAGAGGTTCTACTGCAGTTGTACAGGGTCTTGGTGAGACCACACCTGGAGTATTGCGTACAGTTTTGGTCTCCAAATCTGAGGAAGGACATCATTGCCATAGAGCGAGTGCAGAGAAGGTTCACCAGACTGATTCCTGGGATGTCAGGACTGTCTTATGAAGAAAGACTGGATAGACTTGGTTTATACTCTCTAGAATTTAGGAGATTGCGAGGGGATCTTATAGAAACTTACAAAATTCTTAAGGGGTTGGACAGGCTAGATGCAGGAAGATTGCTCCCGATGTTGGGGAAGTCCAGGGCAAGGGGTCACAGCTTAAGGATAAGGGGGAAATCCTTTAAAACCGAGATGAGAAGAACTTTTTTCACACAGAGAGTGGTGAATCTCTGGAACTCTCTGCTGCAGAGGGTAGTTGAGGCCAGTTCATTGGCTATATTTAAGAGGGAGTTAGATGTGGCCCTTGTGGCTAAGGGGATCAGAGGGTATGGAGAGAAGGCAGGTACGGGATACTGAGTTGGATGATCAGCCATGATCATATTGAATGGCGGTGCAGGCTCGAAGGGCCGAATGGCCTACTCCTGCACCTAATTTCTATGTTTCTATGTTTCTAGAGAAATCAATGTTCATACCACTGGGCTGTAAGCTGCCCAAGCAAAATATGAGATGCTGTTCCTCCAATTTGCGTTTACCCTCACTTTCCCTTATCCCTAACCAGTCAGAAGAAGGGTCTCGACCCGAAAAGTCACCCATTCCTTCTCGCCAGAGATGCTGCCTGTCCTGCTGAGTTACTCCAGCATTTTGTGTCTATCTTCGGTTTAAACCAGCATCTGCAGTTCCTTCCTACATTATTCATATCACTTTGCAGGCTCCTGATAATTGCTAACCCTTCTATCTTTGCATCATCAGCAATTTTGGCTACTTCACATTTCATGAAAACACCTTCCTTTTTGCGCAATTTCTGATGTCACTTAATTTTGACATCAAACCTACTGAAGCACGGGGCTCTGATGACTGGAATCCCAGTTTGGTTCAGCACACGTAGGCTTTGTTTGGCAGAGAGCTGCTTAGCACTTTGTGCACAAACTCAAGTAAAACCTGCTTCACACAGGAAGGCTTCAATATCATTACAAACAGGCTATTCTGTGAGTGAACTGTGTCAATTAAGACAGTCTTAAGCAATTGAATATTTCAACAAAAAGCAACTTTGGACATTGCACATTTAGTTGTCAAAAAAACAATACAGGTTTCCCATGCCTAGTCTAATAAACAAAAAACATTCATGAGAAAAAGGAAAAACACAAATGGTCCTACCATATCCTAAGGCGGTGCAAAGAACAGATGGATAATGAGCAATTAGTGGTTATTTATCCTCTTGAAAGGCAACCTAATCTATGACTTGCCATGGGATATTATCTATGTTAAAGGTTACATGTACATGTAGTTTGTCGTTGTCACCAGAACAGTCCAGCAAGCAGGTGAGACATGGGCCTAATGTCAGACAGCCTTTTTTCTCTGCTATTTGCCATCAATAAGACTCCTAGTGTTTTGCAATTGGGTAACAATTGTACCCTTGATTTTATGCTCATCTCATGCCAGGACAAGAGACAAGGAAGCATCTCACATCTCCGACCCTCCCCTTTCCAGGTCCACAACGTGTGTGTTCCAGTTTCCTCCAAAGCAAAATGAATGGGGTGACTCCTCTGAGAGCCTCAAGAAAGGTTCTGTGTCTTCCGCTTGGCCTTTGTGATTATCAAACTGGCACACATTTTCAAGCTTCTGGAAGGAGATCACAAGCCAGTCTTTCAGTCAGTGATTGCTCCTTGTTCATTTCAGTGGCGACCAAATTCATCCGGACCAACCAAGAGCCTGACATGAAAGGAGAGAGATGTGCACAAAATGCTGGAGTAACTCAGCGGGACAGGCAGCATCTCTGGAGAGAAAGAATGTGTGACGTTTTGGGTCGAGGCCCTTCTTCAGACTGTGAGTCAGCGGAAGCGACTCTCGAGATATGGGGGTAAGGTGTGAAAATGACAGATCAAAGCAGACGATGCTAAGGAAATGTAGAATGGTTCATTGTTAACTGAGGGGAAGGTGACTTGGATGCATACAATCAGTAAAATGAATTAGAAGGACGATGAAACTAGTCGGAGAACTAGGTTGGGGGAGGGACCGAAAGAGAGGAAAGCGAGGGTTACTTGAAGTTAGAGAAATCAATACTCATGCCAATGAGTTGTAAGCTGCCCAAGCAAAAAATTGTGACATCCAAACGTCTTTGAGACAGTTACAAGAGTCGGAAAGGTTGGGAGGGATATGGATCAAACACAGGGAAATGTATGTAGATGGGCATCTTGGTCAGCATGGACAGGTTGGGCCAAAGGGCTCTCACACCTCCCGCTGCTGAAAGACTCATCCATGCCTTCATCTCCTCCCGACTGGACTACAGCAACTCACTTCTCCTTGGCATCAGCTCCACCTACATCAACCGACTCCAACTGGTCCAGAACGCAGCCGCCCGACTCATCACCCACACCAAATCCTGGCATCACATCACTCCAGTCCTCAAACAACTTCACTGGCTTCCCATCTCCCACCGGATCACCTACAAAATCCTGGTCCTCACCTACAAAGCCCTCCACCATCTGGCCCCTCCATATCTCACTGACCTCCTCTCCCCCTACCAACCCTCACGGTCCCTCAGATCCACATCAGCCGGTCTCCTCTCCATCCACAAGTCCAACCTCCGCAGTTTTGGGGACAGAGCCTTCTCCAGGGCAGCTCCCAGGCTCTGGAACTCCCTCCCCCAACTGATCCGCAATTCCGTGTCCCTCACCATCTGCCAGTCCCGCCTCAAGACCCATCTCTTCACCTCTGCCTATCCTTAGCCCCACGTCCCCCTTCCCTTTTCATCTGTGCTTGAATTGCCTCATATTGTGTTTTGAATTGAATTCTGTCTTTAATTTGTGTACTAGTCATGTCTCTACTATTTATTTCATTCCGCTTACATGTTTTTCCTCTACTTGCTAAATTTTTGTAAGGTGTCCTTGAGACTCTTGAAAGGCGCCCATAAATAAAATTTATTATTATTATTATTAAAGGGCTGTTTCCATGTTCTTTGATGCGATGATTCTAAAAATTTGACTATCTTATCAGTCCTCTGCAAGTACAGCATTTTAAGATTTTCTTGTGTGTGGCGATGGGTTTACATTTCAAATTCTCATATAATGCTATTCCAAAAATGGGGCATAGGTTTCATTTACACATCACATTAGTCTTTTCCATGACCTTTGACTGACAGTGACATCTCAAAGAATAGAGTGATGGGTGAGAGATTTAAAGGAAATTGATAGAATGGATGTGGAGAGGATGTTTCCACTGGTGGGAGAGTCTAGGACCAGAGATCATAGCCTTAGAATTAAAGGGGTGAGGAGGAACCTCTTTAGTCAGAAGGTAGTTAATCTGTGGAACTAATTGCCACAGAGGGCTGTGGAGGCCAAGTCAGTGGATATTTTTAAGGCAGAGAGAGACAATTTCTTGATTAGAACGGGTGTCAGCGGTTATGGGGGGAAGGCAGGAAAATGGGATTAGGAGGCAGAGATCAGCCGTGATTGAATGGGGGAGTAGACTCGATGGGCCGAATGGCCTAATTCTTCTCCTATACCTTGTGAACGTGAACTCAATGTATAATTAGAACTTTGTTTCAAAGTCTGGCTTAGCACAATCAGTATTCCATGTCTACAGGGCTTCTTGTGCAGGCTGCGTCTCTGCAACTGTTGCCAATTTAATCCAGTGCTCAAAGACATCGTGAGTATCGTGAGCCCCTTTTCTCCCCCTATTGGTGCTGTAGGGAAAAGTTATACAGTAGCTCCCACAAGTTGAATTTTGCAGAGGTTCAGATAAGTGCATATGAACTTTTACAGGATCAGTTCTGAAATTCTCCCCCTGAGCTAAAACATCTCAAACGGCCCATTCACGAGGAATCCTATTCTTCTGGTTGAAAGAAAGATCAAATAGCCAAGCCCTGTTTTCCTCTGCCCTTTCCAATACTTGCCATTTCTTTATCCTTCACAAGATAAAACATCAAGAAAAATATACATAATGTTATTTCAATATTGTTTGTTTGCAATGTTTCCGGGACATTTTTAGGAATTGGTCAAGTTATTTCGTAATTACTAAGAACTTCTATTCTGTCAACCTGTTTGCTTTGGAACTGCATGCAATATTACAGTTATGAAATTTATTTCATGCAACTTAAAGAAATGAACACAGGATTCAGGAGGCATCTCGTACCATTTTAAAAACATAGATTGCAACAAGATTTAAATTCTTGACAACACGAGCAAAGCGTGGTTTTCAACATTAATGTAAATAAGTTCTCTAAGGTTGTCTTTGCCACTTTTTTTTCTAACCTTGAATTTTCATACCTTGAGTTATGACTTTAAAAGAGTGACAAAGTTCTTTGTGAGCAACACCAACCATGGAATCCGAGTTATCGCACTTCATTATGGCTCCATGTGGTATCATGGGTTCCAAATGATAAATATTTCTAAGTAATATTTGATATGGAGCAAAACTCACCTTTGAATATCTTCTGATCTTCAAAACTGTTTCAAATTTGTGCAGCGAGCATGCACTATGTAATATTCAATGTTCTCTATTTGAGTAACATTTAACAATCAGTTTTCACTGGGGCAGGGACCGACTGTTTCCTGTGTTAACGGAAATAGGTTGAATGTTCGTTGAATAAAATTTAAAGAAGTTAAGTTCTCTCAGAGGCCTCAAAATGCCACCTACTGGATAAGGCATATCGCTCTGTGTAACTGTTTCCTTCCTCCTTGTGTGCATTTCAGGCCAGCATATGACAGGAAAGATGTTGAGTCGGTGCAGAAGAGATTCACCAGAGTGATGAAAGGATTAAAGAGTATGAACTAGTTGTACAATCTAGGATAGACACAAAGTGCTGGAGTAACTCAGTGGGACAGGCAGCATCTCTGGAAAGAAGGAATGGGTGACATTTTGGGTCGAGACCCTTCTTCAGACTGATAGTCCTTTTTGTGGCTCTTTGCTACAGTTCTCCTTCCATGACCCGTGTTCTACACTGGCTGCGATGCACCAGCACCAGCAGACCCTCACTCTGACTCTCGCCCAGCTCCGGTCCTTGCTCATCCAGACCTTATTACACATTCTCTCCAGTGAGTTACCCCAGCATTGTGTTTATCTTCGGTTTGAAGCAGCATCTGAAGTCCCTTCCTACATCTTGGACAATCTAGGATTGTTTTCTCTGGAGCGTCGGAGGTTAAGAGGAGACTGGATAGAATTTTATAAAATTTAATAGGCGGAGCAGATCCCTTGTTCCTTGTAGTCTTGTAGCCTTGTTCCCTGGGTAGAAATACTAGAGGGCATAGCTTTAAGATGAGAGGGGAAATGTTTAAAGAAGATGCGTGAGGCAAATCTATTACACAAAGAGTTTGAAAGGGACTGCTGAGGACATGGAGGCAGGGTATGGTGTGGTAGCAGAATCAGACATGATAGTAACTTCGAAGAGTTATCTACACAGGTATGTGAACATGTAGGGGATGGATAGATTACGGATTATATACAGGCAGATGGGATTACAAAATTCACTTACAAAATTCTTAAGGGGTTGGACAGGTTAGATGCAGGAAGATTGTTCCCGATGTTGGGGAAGTCCAGGACAAGGGGTCACAGCTTAAGGATAAGGGGGAAATCCTTTAAAACCGAGATGAGAAGAACTTTTTTCACACAGAGAGTGGTGAATATCTGGAACTCTCTGCCACAGAGGGTAGTTGAGGCCAGTTCATTGGCTATATTTAAGAGGGAGTTAGATGTGGCCCATGTGGCTAAGGGGATCAGGGGGTACGGAGAGAAGGCAGGTACAGGATACTGAGTTGGATGATCAGCCATGATCATATTGAATGGTGGTGCAGGCTCGAAGGGCCGAATGGCCTACTCCTGCACCTAATTTCTATGTTTCTATGTTTCTATTAGTGTAATTTGGTAAACTGGTCAGTATGACATCATGGGCCGAAGGGCCTGTCTCTGTGCTGTACTGTTCTATGTTCTAATTAAGTGAGCTTTGCTTCTCAATTGCATTTACTAATTCATATTTCTTGTTCATTAATTTCCCCACAAGTGAGAACATTTATGCCAGGAATCAAGCTGGTAAACTTGGCCTTTATTCTATTTATTTCCAAAATACTTTTTTTTGTGCTCATGCTAATTTTTGTCCAGTTCCTCATTTACTGCTGTTTCCACTATTTCTGGGAGGACTTCTGCATCCTCTCATGCAAAGACAAGCACAAAATATGTGAATACATTTCACTGACATTTCCTTGTTCCTCAATTTCCCTGCTTTAGTTTGTCTCACATAAATGTTTATGAATTTTAAAATTTCACCATTTTACACATTTGCAGAAATCATTACAGTCTGATTATGCCTCCATGGCCAGAGTGAGGCCCACCGTAAATTGGAGGAGCAGCACCTCATATTTTGCTTGGCTAGTTTACACCCCAGCGGTATGAACATTGACCTCCAATTTTAGGTAGTCTCTGCTTTCTCCTTCTTTCCCCTCCCCTTCCCAACTCTCCCACAGCCCACTGTCTCTGCTTCTTCCTTTCTTCTTCCCGCCACCCCCCCCTCCCCCCCATATCAGTCTGAAGAAGGGTCTCAATCCGAAACGTCACCTCTTTCCTTCGCTCCATAGATGCTGCCTCACCCGCTGAGTTTCTCCAGCAATTTTATCTATAACCATATAACCATATACCAATTTACAGCACGGAAACAGGCCATCTCGACCCTTCTAGTCCGTGCCGAACACATATTCTCCCCTAGTCCCATATACCTGCGCTCAGACCATAACCTTCCATTCCCTTCCCGTCCATATAACTATCCAATTTATTTTTAAATGATAAAAACGAACCTGCCTCCACCACCTTCACTGGAAGCTCATTCCACACAGCCACCACTCTCTGAGTAAAGAAGTTCCCCTTCATGTTACCCCTAAACTTCAGTCACTTAATTCTCAAGTCATGTCCCCTTGTTTGAATCTTCCCTTCTCTCAGTGGGAAAAGCTTTTCCACGTCAACTCTGTCTATCCCTCTCATCATTTTAAAAACCTTTATCAAGTCCCCCCCTTAACCTTCTGCGCTCCAAAGAATAAAGCCCTAACTTGTTCAACCTTTCTCTGTAACCTTTCTATGTTTCTTTCTTAAATACTCTTGTATCTTACTTTGTCATTCTATCAAAATGGTTTGGCCCTCCTTTTATAAATTGGAAATTCCCCGAATCCTCATACTTATTCTTCTTCTTTGGCAACGTTGTAAGTTTCTTCCTCTAAAATATTATCTTAACTTCTCTTTTCAGCCACAACTTGAGTATTTGTCTTGTCTGGTTTTACTATGTTCAGTGTGTGGGAAGTATTGATACAAAAGTATTGTGCGCGGTAAAGCGATCTTTATCCTCACCAAGGTCCCCTCCAGTCCTGAGCAGATGTCCTCAACTCTGACAAAAGGCAGGTAGCACAGACTTTGGGGCTGCCTGCAAGGAACAGCTGAAAAAACTAGCGACCTGCTTAACCAAATTCCCTTCTAACAATGAAGATAGACACAATGATGGAGCAACTCAGTGGGACAGGCAGCATCTCTGAATAGAAAGAATGGGTAATGTTTCAGGTCAAGACCCTTCTTCAGACCAGTCTGGAGAAGGTCTTGACCTGAAACGTCACCAGTCTGAAGAAGGGTCTCGACCTGAAAGATCTCCCATTCTTTCTATCCAGATATGCTGCCTGTTCTGCTGAGTTACTCCAGCATTTTGTGTCTATCTTCGGTGTAAACTAGCATCTGCAGATCCCTCCTACACATCCCTTCCATCACTGCTATGTCACTTTAATTTCCCCCCAAGAATTGTTTCCTCTATGACCATGCTTTGCTCACTTTGCTCTGTGGCTTCTGCTCTTGTCCTGTACAAGAATTTCACACATTGGCTAAAGATTCCCCAATACAGCCTTCTGCACACCCCCCCCCCCCCCACCCCCCCCCCCCTCCCTCCCCCTCCCCTTCCGTACCTGTTGCACCCCGCGGTTACCCTCTCCTTTCCCACTTGCTAATCAGTTATGCAGTTTGAAATCTAAGGGCTGTGATGCATTAAGAGTTCTTCCTAATGTGGATGCTAGCTGCTGATGTTGTCACCATGAGCTGCAGTGGCCAACATCAGTGTGCACATACTACAGTTGCAACACATCGCTCATTTAATCATAGAAACAGAAATATAGAAAATAGATGCAGGAGTAGGCCATCCGGCCCTTCGAGCCTGCACCACCATTCAATATGATCATGGCTGATCATCCAACTCAGTATCCCGTACCTGCCTTCTCTCCATACCCCCTGATCCCTTTAGCCACAAGGGCCACAACTAACTCCCTCTTAAATATAGCCAATGAACTGGCCTCAACTACCTTCTGTGGCAGAGAGTTCCAGAGATTCACCACTCTCTGCGTGAAAAATGTTTTTCTCATCTCGGTCCTAAAGGATTTCCCCTTTATCCTTAAACTGTGACCCGTTGTCCTGGACTTCCCCAACATCGGGAACAATCTTCCTGCATCTAGCCTGTCCAACCCACTAAGAATTTATCATGCACACCTTAATTTATTTTTGCATTTATTTAATCTATCTCTCTAAAAATCAGTGAGGATAGGTAACAAATCATCTTCTACGCTAATCCTCAACACCCCACAGGGATGGGTTCTCAGCCCCCTACTATAGTCCTTATACACTCATGACTGTGCAGGTAAATAACAATTCAAGTTACAAATTCACAGATGACACCACTAGTGGGCCAGATATCTAATAATGACGCAACGGAGCACAGGGAGAGATTGAGAACCACATAACCAAGTGCCAAGATAACAACCTCTCCCTCAATGTTAGCAAGACAAAGGTGACTGTGATTGACTTCACAAAGTGAAGCAGTGCACACACTCCAATATACATTGATGGCACCAAAGTAGAGATGGTCAAATGTTTAATATTCTTAGGAATAAATATCAGCAGCAATTTGTCCTGGACCAGCCACATTGAAGTAATGGCCATGAAAGCACACCAACATATCTACTTCCTTAGAGGTGTAGGGAGTTTGGCACGTCCCTAACAACCTCCGCCACCTTCTACAAATATGCCATATAAAGCATTTGATCAGAATGCATCACAGCATAGTTTGACCACAAGAATTTGACGAGAGTTGTGGGCATAGTCAGGACCATCACACAAACCAATCTTCCTTCCACTGACTCCATGTACACGTCACACTACCTCGGCAAGGCCGCAGGCATAATCAAGGAGCAGTTCAAACAAAATTTGGTTTCTGCAGTCATACAAGCAAGATAAAGAACCAAGACACAACACAATTTACACAAATATCCATCACAGTGAATCTCCTCCTCACTGTGATGGAAGGCAAAGTCTTATCTCTCCCCTGCACTCCTCATTCTCCTCCCGATGTCAGAGTCAAAGCCCCCGTCGGGCGATGGTAAGTGTCCAGCAGCCATTAAAGCCACACCGGGTGATGCAAGGCCGCGCTCCGGGTCTTGGTGTTGGAGCCCCTGGCGGGCGCTAACAAGTCCCACAGCCATTCCAAGCTGCGCGGGGCGGTGATGTAAGGCCCCGCTCCAGGTAATTTTCAACCCCGCAACTCGGGCGGGAGAAGTCGCCTTTGCGGAAGGCCCGAAAAGCGGCCTCCCAGCAGGGACCCGCGGGCTCCCGGTGTCACCGTCTACCAGACCTGCGGCTGGAGCCCCCGAATCTCCAGGGTCGGGCCGCAGCCGCGCGCCACCACAGCTCCTCCCGCTCCGAACTCGGCCAGCTCCGCAATGGTGGGTAATTCCGCAGCTCCGCGACAACGGAGCCCCAGGGAAAAGGTCGGGTTCCGATTTTAAAAGGCCGCTCCACGGTGCATTCAAACATTCCCGACACGACTAATGTTATGAGACCCTGTATCCGTACAGGACAACAGGTAAATAATTACATTTTGGGGTTCTCCGTAGCAGGGGAAAGATTTAAAAAAAAGTCTTTTCTCCCCCAGCATAAAAATAAATTTAATTTGACACCCACTTCCACCCTGATTATGGCCATTTTTTCGGAAAATAGTTCCCTATTGAGTGTATGGACATAAACAATATTCGAGGACAGACAAAAATAACGTTCACAATAAAAACTGAATGAAATTTTCAGTTATCATAGATTGAAACATTTTTAAAAATCTCATGACCTGACATTAATAATTAGTTAGGCCAAATGGAAGGAATTTAGTGTTCAATTGCTGTAAATTAATGTTCATTTAAATCGGCTTTCTAGTGGGATCCTGTGAACGCGCTGGTTAGAACGCTTTCACATTGCTGGCTAGACGTTATTGCGCTAGATTTGTGCCCCTCAAATGCCCAGAAAAATACTGCGGGATATAATGGGCCCAAAATGAGCTACTCGCAACTTTAAACTTTGTATAAAGGGATCTTAAGAAGCCCTTTTTAATGTAAAAATAAACAGCCTACCTTCTGTTGTCTGCTGTATGAGACCCTGCCGGTTGCCGGTGGTCGCGGGTTTAGAGGTTAATTTTTAAACTACTACAACAATTATATAAAGCCTTTAAAACTAATAATAGCTAAAGCGATGGAATTTTCCGTTAATAATTAACTAGGCTGAACATCCTCGATTGGAACAGCCTAGGGGAAATTGCGTTTTAAACCCGCCCCCTCTAAACGGCGCCAAAACCGCGCACATCCGCAGCAACAGATTTTCACATGGTATGCAGGGAATGGAAGGATTGGATCATTGCAGTCAGAGGAGATTAGCTTATCTCATAAAAGGCAAGGCAAGGCAAGGCAAGTTTATTTGTATAGCACCATTCGTGCAAACAGCAATTCAAGGTGCTTTACAGGAAAGAAAAAATAAAATAGTCAATAATTAAAAATTGCAAAATAAGCAATACGACAAATGTATAAATAATAAAACAACGTCAATGAAACAATACGATTTTAAAAAGCACATAAAAGGGTTAAAATTAGACGGTTAAGATTACCTGCATGTCGGGTTTATGGACAAGCTATAGTAAACAACAGTGTTTTTAGGCCTGATTTAAATGCGCTTATAGTCTGTGCACACCTCAGGTGTTCAGGGAGCTTGTTCCACAGGTGTGGAGCATAAAAACCAAATGCTGCTTCAGCCTTTTTAGTTCTGACCCTGGGAACACAGAGCAAACCTGTCCCTGAAGACCTGAGGAGTCTAGGCGCCTCATATACAACAAGTAGGTCAGAGATGTATTTTGGACCTAGACCATTCAGTGCCTTGTTGGTCAGTAACAGAATTTTAAAATCTATCCTCTTACACACAGGGAGCCAGTGCAAAGATTTAAGGACAGGTGTAATGTGATCCATTTTCTTGGTGTTGGTCAAGACTCTGGCAGCGGCATTTTGGATAAGCTGCAGTTGTTTAATTGATTTTTTATTGAGACCTGTAAAGATGCCATTACAATAATCTAACCTACTAAAAATATATGCATGAAAGCTCGGTACAAGTAATAATAATAAACCAAACTCTTAATTTTACCTGTTTACTTATTTTACCTTTTTTTTCATTCATTCTTTAATTATAAAGCTGTTCAATATCTGCAGCTCGTGTCTGCAACAGGAAGAACATCTTTGGTTCAGGGATCATCAACATTGACATATGAACATAAGAAATAGGAGCATGAGGTCATTTAGCTCCTATTTGATATGAACATATCTGAACTGACTTTATCCAGAGCATCACTCTCCTGTCTATTCCCATTTACATTGACTCTTCTATCGATCAAAATTATCATTGAATATATTCCATGGGGCTGGCTCTATAGATCTTTACAATTCCCTGAAAGAAAATATTCCTCATCTTCAATTAAATGGGTGACTCTTTACTCTCAAAATATAGCCATTGGTTTTAGATACCTCTACGTAATATGTTGTCAAGCTCCCTCATATCGATATTACTAAAACATTGATCTTGACCACTTCCTGTTGTTCTATATATTGATATTAGAAAAAAACGCTGCCACTTACGGCTGTGATTTTTGGCCATCTTAGTCAGAGTCCCCCGCCGCTGCCCAGGATAAGAGGATTTTTCCCATCGATGAAAAATAAAAGAGTTATTAGTGTTTAAAAATGTTGAGATTCTCTCTCCTGTCAATCACACCATGAATGCCATGACCCTTCTTGTGGGAGGTGGGGAGGGTCTATAAAACCCAGAAGTGTGGGCGTGGTTCAGTCTCTGCAAGATGGAGGAGGGAGAGGTCACGACTCACTGTCTTTAGTGGCCTTGCACCCTGCTTGAAATGGAATGAAACTGGCCTTGAATTTGGTGGCCTTGTCACCCTGCTTGAAGTGGTAAAAAACTGCACTTGAATTTGGTGGCCTTGCATCCTGCATGAAATGGAATTTCAAGGAATAGCCGTGAGTCAACTGCCAGCCCACCAGCCGTGAGTGAGTGAGCTGCCAGCACAACAGGCTTGAGTGACTGAGCCGCCAGCCCAAGAATCCATTCGGCCCACAATGTCCATACTAGCCCTCTGGAAACCAGTCCCTTCAGCACACAACACCCATACTAGCACTCCAGCTCCCCCCCCCCCCCCCCCCCCCCCCCCTCCACTGGCCACCAATTTTGGAATTGGTGCAAAGGTGGATTATTGCGTTGGGGGACCAGCCCTCCCGTGTGATGATGGGACCCAACGAGTCCCAATTAGTCTAGTCTTTCATAAAATCAAGAGAGTCAAGAGTGTTTTATTATCATATGTCCCAGATAGATCAATGAGATACTTAGGGGTCTGTCCCACTAATGCGATTTTTCAGCCACTGTCTTCAGCCTTCAAGCTCGAGGGCACTCGTCAATGAAACCGCGAGCTGGATCGAAGTTTTGCACACACACACACACACACGCACGCACGCACGCACGCACGCACGCACGCACGCACGCACGCACGCACGCGCACACACACACACACACACACACACACACAAAACACATCGCAAAGGCGGAGGCCAAGAAAAGTGGGGGAACGCTGTCTGAAATTCACACCCACGATGAAGAGCAAGGTAAAAGACGGCTGCACAGTGTACGGTAAGTCCTTTAGAGAGCGCGGAGAGGGGGGAAGAGAAGGGGAGAAAGGGGGAGAGAAGGGCAGAGAAGGGGAGAGAAGGGGAGACAATGTGAGAGAAGGGGGGAAGAAGGAGTGGAGACACTTTTAAGAAGCCAGACAACATTTAATAAAGTTTAGCGGGCATTTAACAATACCGGTCGGTTTACTTACCTTTTTTTTCTCAATGAGCATTACCTTCGACTAACTTCGATTACCTTTGATTGCCTTCGACTACCTATGACAGCATTACGACCTACTACGATCTACCTCGACTAAACCTACGAATAAAAAAAATCTTTTTTTTTCCATGGCGACCTTTTTTTACTCGCGAGCATTTTTCAACATGTTGAAAAAAGCGGCGCGGCCTAGCTGAGGCCTCGAGTATGCGGGGACTACTCTCGAGCATGAAGGAGAGTTACAAAGACCTCCTAGGACCTCGTGTCGACCATGCTGTGAATATGAGTCAAGGGCAAACTTCTAAACTCGCGAATTAGGTCCCCGCAGTGGGACAGGCCCTTTACTTTCAGCAGCACAACAGAATATGTAAATATAGTACACTGTAAACAATATAATAAATGAGAAAAAAGTTCAGTGTGTGTTTAGATACACATACTCACATATACAGTACATCTTTTTTCAGATCATATATTTATTTATATATACACACTTGCATACGCACACTACTCATTCAATTAATTTCTAATAGGACAACCTTGGACACTCATTCCTCATAAGACAACTTCTTCATCCCAGAAACCATTAATCTTCTCTGAATTGCCTCCAATGTTCACCTTTAGTTAGTCTTAATTCTTGAATGATTGCAGAAGCATTTGTTTTTTTAAATATCTCTGACGTTTTCCCTCGTATTCAATGTTGTTCTGCTATTACGAATGTAGTCATATTTTCTTGTTTATAAGAATGTCCCTGTCTCTCAGCCTTCTTTACTATATTGTCACTGTTTATCTACTGTTTTACCACTTAATCTACTTTTCCAGTTTACTTTTGTTAATTCTGCCTTCATATCTTTGGAAATGCCTTCATTTAAGTTTAACACACTACAGTAACTTCATAGAACATAGAACATGGAACAGCACAGCACTGGGACAGACTCTTCAGCTCAAAATGCCCGTGTCGAGATAAACTAATCTCCTCTGGCTGCAATGATCCAATCCTTCCATTCCCTGCATACCATGTGCCAATCCAAAAGCCTCTTAAATGCCACTCGCATATCTGCCTCTATTATCTCCTCTGGCGGCATGTTCCAGGCACCCACCACTCTGTGTAAACAACTTGCCCTGCAGATTTCCTTTATGTTTTGTCCTTCTCACATTAAAGTTTCACTCTCTAGTCTTTGACATTTCTACCCTGGGCAAAAGGTTCCGACCATCCACAGGGACTGTCTATGCTTCTCATACCTAAACAAAGAAACATAGAAACATAGAAAATAGGTGCAGGAGTACGCCATTTGGCCCTTCGAGCCTGCACCGCCATTCAATATGATCATGGCTGATCATCCAACTCAGTATCCTGTACCTGCCTTCTCTCCATACCCCCTGATCCCTTTAGCCACAAGGGCCACATCTAACTCCCTCTTAAATATAGCCAATGAACTGGCCTCAACTACCTTCTGTGGCAGAGAATTCCAGAGATTCACCACTCTCTGTGTGAAAAATGTTTTCTCATCTCGGTCCTAAAAGATTTCACCCTTATCCTTAAACTGTGACCCCTTGTTCTGGACTTCCCCAACATCGGGAACAATCTTCCTGCATCTAGCCTGTCCAACCCCTTAAGAATTTTGTAAGTCTCTATAAGATCACCCCTCAATTTCACCATTCTATAAGATCCCCCCTAAATTTCTCAATCTCAGTCCAAGTAGTAAATGTTACCATCTTAGGATCACTGTTTCCCAAATGAAGAAGTACATGATCACATCGTAAAATAGATGATTGATGAATCTTGCCCCCATATTACAAATGCCCAGATGTAAACCAATTGTTACTTGAGGAGCCCCTGCAGCCCGACATCTTGGCTGAAGTCCAAAGCTTGGGCACAGCTTCCATAGTGGGCATTCTGACTGGAGCTTTAGAAATATTGGGGTCCAATCGACAGTCCTTCGTCCTGTCTGAATTCCTCATGTTGATTTTGCACCTTTTGGACAATGTCACATTGCTGCCCAACGGTTATTCCCATAACTAGCTTTGGCCATGCGGTGGGAATAGTTAAAAAGGAGAGGAATAACCTTTGTGATGGGCATGTGTCTCATTGGAAAGGTACGTTCTTAATATATGGTCATCCTCATTGTGGTGACTTCTGCTGTATCAGGAGTTGTACAGATCCCAGCAACTCTCCCTCTAGTTGTGGAGCCTGGAACTGCAGAGCCACCTAGTGGTTCAAGGCGAGCGTGGATCAAACCAAGAGACAAGTCAGAAATATTTAATTATCACCTGTACCGACAATGGGAAATTGAATTCTTACATGAAGCAGCATAACAGGCCTGTAAAAAAAAACACAAATATAATGTATAATAAACAAAAAATCAATTAATCAATAACCCCCAATACCAGTGATAAAAAAGTCCTAAGTCTTTTTTGCAACCAGAGTTCCTAGTTGATCAGTTAGCATTGTGTAGTGTTCAAGAGCCTTGTGGTTGTGGGAAGAAGCTGTTCTTGAACCTTACACCACCTCAAGGCACATCTCAACCGTACTGTTGCAGCCGGCATCACCACCACTTGAGTAATCCTGGTCTCCCCCATGTACAGACCTTTCCTTTAATACCCCTGCACCCTTCCACCTTTGGCTGCAACTCAAAACATCTTTCATTTCTAACTTTTTTCAATTCTGAGCAAAGGCCATCAAGCTGACACATTAATCTTGCTTCACTTTCCATTGATGCTGCTTGGTCTGCTGAATATTTCTAACGTTTACTTTTTTTATTTCAGCATTTATTTCAATTTAATTTAATCCAAGCCAACCTGCATGGTTCTACTTTCCCTGGTCTTGTTGCCAGTGTGGCTCATCATCTTCTTATTGGACAGTTTAGATGATTTAGTTATGCTCCAACTGGTAGAATGGAAGCTGTGCAGGCGTGTCCCATCACAAGACATTGGACACAGATCTCATCTCGCAAATTACCGTCCACTAAAACATCAGCAAAGTGGCGAAAGGTGCTGTCCACGGCACAACCAAGCAACACTCCCTCATCAATAATCTGGCATTGGACAAATTCAATCCAGTCAACTACCATCCAAAAATGTATTAGCAAAATGGTGAAGGGTGTTCTTCCCAGCGTAACCAAATGTCACTTCCTCCTCATTTAAAAACCATTGAGATAGTGATATGAATTTCAAGTTTCGAAGGCTATAGGCCAAATGCAGATAAAAGAGACTAGCCTAGAATGCCAACTTGGTTGGCATGGATATAGTAGGTCAAAGGGGCGGATTCCATGCTGTATACCTCCATAACCTTTTATATAATCTGCTCACAAATGCCCATTCTGAGTTCCGCTCGGACCAGTCAGCTATAGGCCTCTTCATTGCCTTGGTCCAAACATGGTCCAAAGAGCTGAATTTCACAGGTGATGTTAGAGTCATGTTTACTATCAAACTGTCCATAGTGCACAGGGACAGGATAAAGGGAATAACATTTAGTGCTTGGTAAAGTCTGATTAAAGATGAGCTACAATGAGATAAGTCTCCAATGATAAGTCTCCAATGAGGTAGATGTTCAGACAGTTTCCGCTCTCTAATTGTGATAGGTGGTTCATTGCCTGATATGGTTGGGATGATATAGTCCCTGAATCTGGGGGTGTGGATTCCATGTTCTGTATACCTCCATAGGAGAGGGGAGAATATAAGTCTGCGGGTGGAAATGCCCTTGATTTCTGAGTTCCGCTCGGACCAATGGAAGGGAGGTTGGCTTGTGTGATGGTCTGGGCTGCGTCCAAATTCCGCTATAGACCTCTTCATTGCCTTGGTCCAATTTTGTGGTGTTGGATGGTCCAAAAAGAGCTGAATTTCAACACAGGTGATGTTAGCTGGTCATGGTCTTACTGCTGATCAAACTGTCCATAGGTGCATGGGTGTGTGCTGACAGGATAAAGGCAATAACATTTAGTGCTTGGTGAAGTCTGATTGAAGATGATCTACAATGAGATAAGTCTCCAATGATAAGTCTCCAATGAGGTAGATGTTCAGACAGGACCGCTCTCTAGTTGATGATAGGATGGTTCAGTTGCCTGATAAAAGCTGGGAAGAAACTGTCCCTGAATCTGGTGGTGTGCATTTTCCCTGTTCTGTACCTCTTGCCTGATAGGAGAGGGGAGAATAGGAAGTGACCCGGGTGAGACCTGCCCTTGATTATGCTGATGGCCTTGCCGAGGCAGCGTGAAGAATAGATGGAATCAATGGAAGGGAGGTTGGCTTGCGTGATGGTCTGGGCTGCGTCCACAATTCTCTGCAATTTCTTGTGGTGTTGGATGGAGTTGTTCCCAAAGCATGCTCTGATGGATCCGGATAAAATACTTTTGATGGCACATCTGCAGTAAAATGTCAAGCTGGTTCCTTTGCATGGTCTTACTGCACTGATTGAACAACACTCATCAGGTGAATGGTGTGTGCTGGCAAAGCAGATACCCAATACTGCGTTTTTATTATTTTTTCTGTGTTTTCGTGTGTTTGAATTTTTATGTTGGTGTGATGTCTGAAGGGGGTGGAAATCTTTTGAATCTCTGCTGAAACTTCACGTCGGGATTTCACACGTGGTGAGCTTCTCATTACAGAAGCGGCCACACCAGTTCAACCGGGGCTGCTTTGTGGTGGGTAGCGGAATCCCGGTCCGGAGCTTCAAGGACTTCCCTGAAGTTGCTATTATGCTGCAACAACTTTGTTATTCTTTTCTTAATCCTTCTCTCTCAATTGTTCATTCTGAACTAATGGGAACATTTCACATTACTGCAACACACAATTTGGACACATTAGCTCAACCTCTTAGTGTGTGACATATATCTTCACAACAGAGTGAAAAAATGCCCCAAATTGCCAAAATAGCTTTTCTGCCTAATACTCTGCGAGCGCACACCGGGGCTCCAACATCTTATTCTGTGATCGCACCACCCGGTGTGGCTTTAATGCCCCTCGCCATCGCCACGGGGGGAAACCTGACATGGGGGGGGGGGGAAACAGTCTGAGAGACTTATTGCGCCCCCACCACAGGTATTCCGGATGTTTATGTTAAATGTAAGGGTTTTGTCTGGGGTCTATTTACCTGTAATGTATGGCTGCCACCTGCAACGGCATTTCGTTTGGACCTCCAGGGGTCCAAATGACAATTAACCTGATTCTGATTCTGATTCCGCACTGAAACCATGGGTGGGCGCAAAGTCTCCAGAGGTTTCTGTTCAGGTTTCCTAAGTGGGACAGGGGCATAACTGTCGGAGCAGGAGCCATCTTGAGGAGCCATCTTGCTAGCCAGCAGCCGTCTGTTTTAATTCGCTTTTTTTTAATAGTTTTTAGTGAGCTGTTTTTCGTTCGTAGGGGATATGGACTGTTTAATGTGGGGGGTAGGTGTCAACTCTACTTCTAGGTCCCTACCTGGTCGGTGAGGCAGCTTTTTCTCCGGGCTGCCCGTCGACCCGTCCTCGTGGCCTACCAGCGGGCCTGGAGCGCCGTTTCCTGGCGGGGACCGCCCAGCACCTCGGCCTTGATGGCGGCATAGCGCTGGAGCGCTATTGTGGAGCAGAGCGGGCGATGCGTTGCCTGGGTCGCACCGCTGGATCAACGCACTGGAGCTCCGGTGAGCTGAGACAGCCGAGATCAACACCTCTGGGCTGCGGGTCTGCGGAGTGGAGCGGGCGGCGCCGACTTCATCATCGGGAGCCTGGGAGCTCCAAACCGGCACGGCCTTGTCAGCTTCGGAAGCCGCGGTCTCCAACTAGAAAGCGGCTGTTCCAGGTGGCCCAGCCGCTGAGAGGACTCTCCCAACGCCGGGTCAACACCACCCGGTGAGAACGGCCAGGGACATCGGGCCTCCGTAGAGGCAATTGCGGTGGCCTCAATAGGCCTGACTTTAAGGTGAACTTGGGGTGGGGACTGGACATTGTGCCTTCCCCCACAGTGGTATCCATTGTGGGGCTATGATTTTCTGTCTCTACGTAATCCTGTTAGTCTTTGTCCAAGATGGCTGCCGTGAAGGGAGAGTGGACGCTAGCGCGCTTTGGCTGCCGCTGCTCTCTCTTCACATTGTGTTTTTGATTTTCTGTGTTTGGACTGAATTCTGTTTTTAGTTTGAGTCTCTGCGATGTCTTTATTATTTATTTTACTCTGATTATATGTTTATATTCCTGTTAATCTATGTAAGGTGTCCTTGAGATGTCTGAAAGGCACCCAACAAATAACATTTATTATTATTATTATTATTATTATTATTATAACTGTGGTATCAGGCAGCACTTACATGCTCATCAATTACATGCTCAATAATGCCCTGTTTATGGTTTCACTGTAACCTCTTGGCTTCAGCCTTCATAAGGCTGATGAAGCTTTCCACTCAGTCCAAGTATGGACCAAAGGGTTGAATTCCAGAACTGAGTGACTACTTTTGACACAACTGCAGCATTTTATGGATTGTAACATCAAGGACCCCTGGTAAAACTGGTCAATGGGCACACCCAGAGGAAAACACAGTAATGGTTGGATTTATACTTTGCACAAAGGAAGGTCGTTGTCACAGAGCTTGATCATCCCAGACCAGAAGACCACTGCTGGAACTCCTCAGAGCAGTGTCCTGGGCCAAAACATCTTCAGCTCTCCATCACTGATCTTCCTTCACTAGTATCAGAACTGGGGATGTTTACTAATGATTGTGCAATATTTGAATTCATTCCAAGCTAAATAATACATGAAGTAGTCCATGCATCTCTCTAGCAAGACCTAGACCACATTTAGACGTGGCCTGGTAAGTAGCATTCGTGGCACTCTTGTTGCAAGTAATAATTGTCTTCAATAAAGGCAAGAATGAACAGCTATCCTTGACATTCAGCAGCATTATCATCAACAACTCATTCACTATCAATGCCCCAAGATTAAAAGATCTGAAGGTGATTAGTTTATTTGTTATCAGTTACCCTGTTTCTGCCTGAAGTTTAACTTGTGTTGATTGTTGGAAAATATGCAGATGCTGGTTTACAACAAAAGACACAAAGTGTTAGTCACTCAGAGGTCCAGGCAGCATCTCTGGAGAACATGGATAGATGACGTTATGGGCCGGGAAACTTCACATACATATTACAAACTTTCTGCAATTTAATGTTCCTCCATTCTCCATTGCATTGCTCCAGATTGGGGTCGCCTACCAAGAAACACTTTCGTTGCCCTGCGTTAACTTTCCCATTAATAATGCTCCCCAGAAATGTAATTTGTTAACAATGCAACCGTGCCTTATTGGGAAATCTGTGGAAAGGTCTACCTGCGATGGGTGTGCATCCCGGCGGTTAAAAGGTTAAAGCCCTCATTAGTTTCTGGAATGCCACATTTAGCATTCACTCGCAGAGCTCGGGAAGGGGAGGGGGTCTGGTGGGCGCTGGGACTGAGTAAACACCGGGAGGAAGGGGAAACTCGGTTTGCAACCAGCGCTTGAGAGCTAACAAACACATCCGCTCCTTGAGGTAAGAATCCCGAAAAGTGTGAGTGGTGAGACTTACAGGACAGTGGCGGGTGTAAGGTCCCAGTGAGCGCGGACAGTACCGATGTGTTATCATTAAAGCTTGCTGTTTGTGGAATCAATGTGTTTCTCTCTTGTTCCCCCAGATAATACAGAACCGGCGGGATGCATCCAGCGTTGCTCCCACTCCTGCTCCTGCCGACCTGCCTGCATTTAGCACCAAGTACTGGGGCCACTGCTGAGGTGTGTCGAGGTGTCCACTGCTACTCGGCGGCCAGTGGCGAAGGGAGCCGCCTCTGCCACGGACCCCACTGCCAAACCAGGTCCTACATACCGTCCCGGGCCAATTCGGGGCAGATTCGAGACCGGACTGGCTGGGCGTTTCGAGGTTATCAGAGAAGCACAAGCGGCGGGGCAGCTTCCCACCCCACAGCTGACCCCAACCTTAGCCTGCACGCCGTGAGAAGGAAGGGACAAGGTGCTGGGGTCAGCGGGTTCCCCTGCCCGCGGGCTGGGGGCGACTGCCCAGGGAGGCAGCAAGTCAAGCACAACGCTACGAAGGGGTGCAAGGGTATCGAGTGCAGGCTGCCCCTGAGGACGCGGCTGAAGCCCAGACCCTGGGCTCAGTGTGCCGGGGTGCGCTGCGCCCCCCCCGGTCCCGGTCCCACTCCCACTGGGAGCGGAGGTCCTCGCCCAGCCCAGCAGCCCCATCCACGTACGGGACACCACCGCCCAGTTAATCGGCGAGATCCCCGACCTCGGCTACTCCTCCCCTGAGCTGGGAGGCGCAGCGCTGGGAATTCAGCTGACTTGTGACATCAAACCAGGTGGGTGGAAAAGTCTTCTGGGATCTCAGCAAATTACCGATTCAAAATGAAATATTTAAATCAAACATACTCAAAACTGCAGGGGCTGCTTTACACCGAAGGTAGACGCAAAATTGTTGGAGTAACTCAGTGGGTCAGGCAGCATCTCTGGAGAAAAGGAATAGGTGACGTTTCGGGTCGAGACCCTTCTTCGGTCAGGGGAGAGGGAAACGAGAGACATGAAAAGGCATATCGAACAAATGAATAAAAGAAGCGCAAAAGAACAAATCAAAGCCAGCAACTTGAATTGACTTAAGTGTGTGTGGGGTGTGGGGGGTGTGTGTGGGGGGGGGTCTCTCCCATCCCTCCCATCGCATCCCATCCCATTGGTACGGAGCTTTTGCATTTTTCAGCTTGAAATTATGCAATCCAGTGCATACTTTAGCGAGTCTTTTAACATACACTTGAATGCAATATTTATGCTTTAAATTCGATGTGTATGAATAAGGTTAGGCTAACTTACATTCTTAATTACGTTCCACAGTAGAGCCAGGCTCTGATCAGCAGGTGCAGCACATGAATTATCTTAGTTTATTCATGCATGGAAATCAGATTATAATCAAACACTTGGCCCATGTTGACCAACCTGGGTCTCACTGCACACCTGGCACTACTCCAGACCCTGACTCCAGTTGCACACCTTCTCTCATTCCTGACCCTGAGTCCAGCCTTACACCTGGCCCCCTTTTCTACCCTGATCATACCTGCTTACATGCTTAGGTTCCCAGTGCTGAACACTCCCATTGTCCCCGCTGTGACTGCACACCTAGTACTATTCCAGACTTTGACTCTGGATGCACACTTGACCTTGCTCCTAGCCCCTCTGCACTGACAATATATCTGGTCCACATATAAAGCCCCATATCTGACCCACAAGAACTCCAAATATGGTATTAATTTATATCTGGCTGTTTTGGGAATAATAATCAAAAGATATTTGTGGTTTCCCCTTTCCATAGTGAGATGCTGTTAGCCACATTATTGTCTATGTTATGCAATCTATCCATATTATGTAGTTTTTCTGGAGCTGTTCCAGCACTAATGATGTACAGCGGTTAGATTGCATTTTAAGAGAAAAACAGTTTAAATACCACAACCAGAGTTAGTTATCCAGTAGATTTACCATGATAATAATCAGCTTACTGACTGCCAGCGTTGACATCATTGGAGAAGATTTCTCCCTGTGTATTTGTATGGACATTACAAATCCATGTTTAAAAGTGACATATTTCCAAATTTGGCACATAGGATGGGTTAAGGATGATATTTAGGTTTAGTTTAGAGATACATCGTGGAAACAACCCCTTCGGCCCACCGAGTCCATACCGACCAGTGATTCCCGCATATTAACACTATCCTACACACACTAAGGTCAATTTACAGTGCATTCAGAAAGTGTTCAGACCCCCTCACTTTTTTTCACATTTTGTTACATTACAGCCTTATTTTAAAATGGATTAAATTCTTTTTTTTTATCATCAATCTACACACAATACCCCCAAAATGCAGAAGCAAAAACAGGTGTTCAGAAATTTGCAAATTAAAAAGAAATAGCTGAAATATCACATTTACATAAGTATTCAGACTCTTTGCTATGACACTCAAAATTGAGCTTAGGTTCATCCTGTTTCCATTGATTCTCCTTCAGATATTTCGACAACTTAATTAGAGTCCACCAGTGGTAAATTAAATTGATTGGACATGATTTGGAAAGGCACACACCTGTCTATATAAGGTGCCACAGTGGATCATGCATGTCAGTGCAAATACCAAGCCATGAAGACGAAGGAATTGTCCGTAGATCTCCGAGACAGGATTGTGGCGAGACACAGATCTGGGGAAGGGTACAAAACAATTTCTGCAGCATTGCAGGTTCCAAAGAGAACAGTGACCTCCGTCATTCGTAAATGTAAAAATGTAAATGTCCGCCAGGACTCTTCATAGAGCTGGCCGCCCGGCCAAACTGAGCAATCAGGGGAGAAGGGCCTTGGTCAAGGAGGTGACCAAGAACCCGATGGTCACTCTGACAGAGCTCCAGATTTCCTCTGTGGAGATGGAAGAACTTTCCAGAAGACAACTATATCTGCAGCACTCCACCAATCAGGCCTTTATGGCAGAGTGGCCAGATGGAAGCCACTCCTCAGTAAAAGGCACATGACAGCCCACTTGGAGTTTGCTAAAAGGCACCTAAAGGACTCCCAGACCATGAGAAAGAAGATTCTCTGGTCTGGTGAAACCAAGATTGAACTGTTTGGCCTGAATGCCAAGCGTCACGTCTGGAGGAAACCAGGCACCGCTCATCACCTGGCCAATACCATATCTACGGTGAAGCATGGTGGTGGCAGCATCATGCTGTGGGGATAATTTTCAGCGGCAGGAACTGGGAGACTAGTCAGGATTGAAGGAAAGATGAACGGAGCAAAGATACTTGATGAAAACCTACTCCAGAGCGTTCTGGACCTCAGACTGGGGCGGAGGTTCACCTTCCAACAGGACAATGACCCTAAGCACACAGCCAAGGCAACGCAGGAGAGGCTTCGTGACAAGTCTGTGAATGTCCTTGAGTGGCCCAGCCAGAGCCCGGACTTGAACCCGATCGAAAGTCTCTGGAGGAACCTAAAAGTAGCTGTACATCGACGCTCCCCTTCCAACCTGACAGAACTTGAGAGGATCTGCAGAGAAGAATGGGAGAAATTACCCAAATACAGGTGTGCCAAGTTAGTAGTGTCGTACCTAGGAAGACTTGAGGCTTCCAAAGGTGCCTCAACACAGTACTGAGTAAAGGGTCTGAATACTTATGTAAATGTGATATTTCAGTTATTTCTTTTTAATTACTTTGCAAAAAATTCTAAACACCCATTTTTGCTTTTTTATTATGGGGTATTGTGTGTAGATTGATGATAAAAAAAAAATTTTTTAATCCATTTTAGAATAAGGCTGTAACGTAACAAAATGTGGAAAAAGTGGAGGGGTCTGAATACTTTCTTAATGCAATGTACATTTATACCAAGCCAATTAACCTGCAAACTTTTTTGGAGTGTGGGAGGAAATTGAAGATCTCGGAGAAAACCCACGCGGTCAAGGGGAGAACGCACAAACTCCGTACAGACAGCACTAGTAGTCAGGATTAAACCCAGGTCACTGGCGCCACAGTGCTGTTAGGCAGCAACTCTACCGCCGCGCCACCATGCGAACCTATGTGACAGATAAATCTTCATGCATATTATTTGGCATACTTTTCTGTGAAATTTAATTACCTATGTACATCCTTGTGGGAAAGTGGCATGTATCTGCTAAATATATTAATGCTCCTCGTCATAATCCTGAAAATCCTTACCTAATAACATTTTAGAGGTACTTTCTCTGCAGAAATTGCAGTTGTTCACGAGGTCAGTTGCTGAAAATGAAAAATCAACTATAGATACTGGAAATCTGAAATAAAAACTGAAAATGCTTGAACCATTCAGAAATTTAGGCAGCATCTGTCGAAGGAGAAACGGGGCTAACTCGTCAGCTTGAAGACCCAAGAAATGGTCTCAAACTTGAAATGTTAACTGTTTCTCTTTCCACAGATGCTGCCTGACTTTCTGAGTGTTTCAAGCAGAAATAAATTGAATTTGTTTTGTTGAAACACGGCTCATTTACCATTCCACATTGCCCATTGCTTCATGTGCTGCACTAATTGCCTTGATTACATTTTCTGCAAAGAGCTTATTGCAGTCGAGGTTTCTTCAAATATTTTTCCTCTTGTGCCCAAGATACATTCCTGTCAGACTGACCCTGTGCATCAACTAATTTTGGAATCTATGTAATGGACAAACAGCAAGCCTGATTATATTTTGTGGATTACGAACTGGATTTCGATTACATCCGTATTTTAATAGATCTGTTTTATAACGTTTGCACCCGGGCATTTTCATAATGTACCAAATGACCAGATGGGTTATTTATGGAAATTGTTGTGGAAGCATGGAATAAAAGTACATTTTTAAATTTTTTTTACTTAATATTTTTATTAGAAGCAGTGTACAGTAGTATAAACCGCAGCATATGACAAAATAGATTTATCGTACATCTTCCATTTAAAATTTGACTAAAAGGAAATATAATAATGGAGAAAGAGCAGGAAAGAAGGAAAGTGAAAGAGATAGTGAATGTGTAAACCCCTAAACTACCGAAGAGTGTAGTCACAGAGTGAATAAGTAAAAACTTAAATAAAAATGAGAAGACAAAAACGAAAAATAATTTAAAAAAAACAAAAAAACCGTGTTGATATACCTGCTTCATTTCTCACCACACCCATCACCCTGTCCATAAATTGGTTTAACTCCAAAGTTGTGTTGCACCATACTATCCTTGTAATGACTCAATGAAAGGAGACCATATCTTTGAAAATTGCTCTGATTTTCCTGCTAAGACGAATCTCATATCTTCAAGATGTAGCATCTATTTAAGTAAATTTAACTGACATACAATCTTAAAACTAGATCATGACCAGGTGTCATTATCAAGTTGGATGTCAGGAGTTATGGGGAGAAGGCAGGAGGATGGGTTAGGTGGGAAAGATAGATCAGCCATGATTGAATGGTGGAGTAGACTTGATGGGTCGAATGGCCTAATTCTGCTCCTATCACTTATAACCTTACGATCAAGTTGATCCACTAAATTCCTCGGCGTCGATTTTTATTGTGGATCATTCAAACATAAAGTTGACCAATGCATCTTCAAATAGTAGAAACATAGAAAAATAGGTGCAGGAGTAGGTAATTCGGCTCTTCGAGCCAACACTGCCATACAATATGATCACGGCTGATCTAAAATCAGTACCCTCTTCCTGTTCTTTCCCCATATCCCGTGATTCCTTTCGCCCTAAGAGCTAAATCCAATCTAATAGTAGCTACCTGCTCCCTACAACCTTCCACAGTATTATCTGAGTCATTCCAATTTTGAGGCTGTGTCTTGCCTGTGTCCTGCCTCCCCATCTCTGATGACGAGATTAAATTGTCAGGAACCACTGTAACCAAATTCACCAGATTCTGGTGTCTACATAAGCTTGTGCATAGCCTAAAACAATTTACTTGACAGCAGAAACATATACAAGCATTGGGTCAATGGCTACATTTGGAGAAAGAAATTGCAACCTTTTGTATTGATCTTATAGGCTTAAAATAAACCTATATGGCAAGTGCAACTCTCCCTTTTACATAAGAATGTTATTGCTTGCTCGTCAGTCTCTAATGTGCTATGACAGTATTACATTTAATACTAAATGATGGGGTCAGAAAGGACCACCCGTGTAATTTTTCAACAAATGAATCTTATAAAGCAAAATGCAGTACTTTAAAGAATAATTGCAAAGGAAACATAATCACCCCTCTTTTTTCCAAATACAGTGCTTTCCCTGGATGTGCCTTTATTTAACATTAATTTTATAGTTCTCCATCTATGTACCACTTTTTGTAAAGAAATATGGTTTTGTGACCATCCAAGCCCATGTTAAATTACTGTGTGTACACAAAAATGCTGGAGAAACTCAGCGGGTGCAGCAGCATCTATGGAACGAAGGAAATAGGCAACGTTTTGGGCCGAAACCCTTCAAATTACTTAATTACTTAAATTACTGTGTGATGGTTAGCCTCTCTAGCACACACGAGGTTGAAAAGAAATTAGAATAGTTCTCAATTGCCTACAATGCAACCATATCAGATAATAATCCTGGAGAGAAGGAATGACTCTCAGTCTGAAGAAGGACCCTGACTTGAAACGTCACCCATTCCGTTTCTCTCCAAAGATGCTGCCTGTCCCGCTGAGTTACTCCAGCATTTTACCTCTATATTCGGTGTAAACCAGCATCTGGGTTCCTTCCTACACATCTCAGTTAACAACCCTGTAAGTTAACTGACAGTTGAATGTGGAATATTGCACTGTTGGAAGACTTGTTTTAAATAGATGTTAGAATCAAAATATATATAGGAAATATAATCAGTAAATGACCTATTTTTACTGTACTGTCAAAACAACACATTCTTTCCTCGGAGGACTTTTATCAGGTGCGAATTTAAACTGTCTTTCGATGCAATTGCTACTTGTGGGTTTGTTAGGTATTTAAATTGCTGGTATAGTTTGCTTACTTTACAATGGTGACAATGAAAATGCAAAGCCTTTGCATTTAACTCATTTAACTCTGCAGCCCTATGCCCCTGTCCCACTTAGGAAACCTGAACGAAACCTCTGGAGACTTTGTGTCCCACCCAAGGTTTCCGTGCGGTTCCCGGAGGTTCCCGGAGGTTTTTGTCAGTCTCCCTACCTGCTTCCACTACCTGCAACCTCCGGAAACCACCTACAACCTCCGGGAACTGCACGGAAACCTTGGGTGGGGCACAAAGTCTCCAGAGGTTTCCGTTCAGGTTTCCTAAGTGGGACAGGGGCATTAGTGCTTTGGGTGTTCCACTTGTGCACACTGCTGCCAATAGACAATAGGTGCAGGAGTAGGCCATTCGGCCCTTCGAGCCAGCACCGCCATTGATTGTGATCATGGCTGATCATCCCCAATCAGTGCCCCGTTCCTGCCTTCTCCCCATATCCCCTGACTCCGCTATCTTTAAGAGGAAGGGGAAGTTCTTAGGGCCAGTGATTGTTGTTGACGTGGGGGATTTTGGTGCCACAAGTCGACGAGGTGATAGCTTTCTGTGGTAAATGACTTAAATTTCCTCAATGTTTCAGGACATAACGAGGTGCCGTCGGAAGATGCCCTGATCTTGCAACTCCAGTTGTCGAAGGGGCAAGAGAAATTTGTGGAAATGCTGAAGAGTCAGCAGAAAACTATCTCTGATTTGCAGCAGACGCTCACAGAGCAACACGCCACCTTGCTTCACCAGCAAATAGAAATTGTGGGACAGCAGAGGAAGATGTTTGAACAGCTGGAGCTGGTGAAAGTCCAGTATACCATGCTCTTTGATTCCATTAAGCAGACCTCATTCCTGAATCTGCAGGCTGAGATTCAGAGCCAGTTTGAGTCTCATTTTCATGGTTTGCAGAGTCGGATTCAAAGTCAACTCCAAAAGACATACGCAGTGCATAAAGTGGACGTGGATGCCGAGGTTATTGATGTGGGTGACCACCTCCTGGAGTGTGGCTTTTGCCCAGCTGCTGAATATTGTGATTTCCAGAAAGTGCCGCCGCAGTGCCAGAGATGTACCATGTGCCCTGCAGGCTTTTTCCAGGTTACTGAGTGCTCTGCCGCTGCTGACCGGATATGCCAGGTAAAGAAAGCCGCCATCTTCTGCTTGCTTCCGTCTGCTGGGACACTTCCTGTTGTCCCTGTGTCATGGCCACTCTTTCAAATAAGAGTGAAATACTTATTTAAATCCAGGTTCCATCATTTTCTTCACGTTTCCCACCTGTCCCTATGAAAACAAGAGAGCTAGCTCATCAATACTTTTATTTGTTGACACTGGGTAAATATTCGTTGGAGTTTAGAAGAATGAAGGGGGACCTCATTGAAACATAGTGAAAGGTTTGGATAGGGTGGATGTGGACAGGATATTTTCACTAGTCATAGTTTCATTAGTCATAGAATTTAAGGAGTTGAGGATAAATGTCTTTAGTCAGCTGGTGGTGAATCTGTGGAATTCTTTGCCACAGAAGGCTAGAGTCCATGACAGTGGATATTTTTAAGGCAGAGATAGATAGATTCTTGATTAGTACAGGTGTCAGAGGTTATGGGGAGAAGGCAGGAGAATGGGATTAGGAGAGATGGATTAGTCACGATTGAATGGCGGAGTAGACTTGATGGGCCTAATGGCCTAATTATTCCTTATGACCTTCTGACTTAGCCTGAATAGTTTTCCTTAGTGAATGAACTTTGGAAGTCATATGAATAATGGAGGCTGTTCTTATCATTCAGGATTTGGGGTTGTGGAAATAGTTACTGAGGCGCTTGTCATACATAGAAACATAGAAACATAGAAATTAGGTGCAGGAGTAGGCCATTCAGCCCTTCGAGCCTGCACCGCCATTCAATATGATCATGGCTGATCATCCAACTCAGTATCCTGTACCTGCCTTCTCTCCATACCCCCGATCCATTTAGCCACGAGGGTCACATCTAACTCCCTCTTAAATATAGCCAATGAACTGGCCTCAACTACCTTCTGCGGGAGAGAATTCCAGAGACTCACCACTCTCTGTGTGAAAAAGGTTTTCCTCATCTCAGTCCTAAAAGATTTCCGCCTTATCCTTAAACTGTGACCCCTTGTTCTGGACTTCCCCAACATCGGGAACAATCTTCCTGCATCTAGCCTGTCCAACCCCTTAAGAATTTTGTAAGTTTCTATAAGATCCCCCCTCAATCTTCTAAATTCTAGCGAGTACAAACCGAGTCTATCCAGTCTTTCTTCATATGAAAGTCCTGACATCCCAGGAATCAGTCTGGTGAACCTTCTCTGTACTCCCTCTATGGCAAGAATGTCTTTCCTCAGATTAGGAGACCAAAACTGTATGCAATACTCCAGGTGTGGTCTCACCAAGACCCTGTACAACTGCAGTAGAACCTCCCTGCTTCTATATACAAATCCTTTTGCTATGAATGCTAACATACCATTCGCCTGCTTCACTGCCTGCTGCACCTGCATGCCTACTTTTAATGACTGGTGTACCATGACACCCAGGTCGTTGCATCTCCCCCTTTCCTAATCGGCCACCATTCAGATAATAATTGATAATACTTTCCTTTTTTTTGCCACCAAAGTGGATAACCTCACATTTATCCACATTATACTGCATCTGCCATGGATTTGCCCACTCACCCAGCCTATCCAAGTCACCTTGCAGCCTCCTAGCATCCTCCTCGCAGCTAACACTGCCCCCCAGCTTCGTGTCATCCGCAAACTTGGAGATGTTGCATTCAATTCCCTCGTCCAAATCATTAATATATATTGTAAATAGCTGGGGTCTCAGCACTGAGCATTGCGGTACCCCACTAGTCACTGCCTGCCATTGTGAAAAGGACCTGTTTACTCCTACTCTTTGCTTCCTGTCTGCCAGCCAGTTCTCTATCCACATCAATACTGAACCCCCAATACCGTGTGCTTTAAATTTGTATACTAATCTCTTATGTGGGACCTTGTCGAAAGCCTTCTGAAAATCCAGATATAACACATCCACTGGTTCTCCCTTATCCACTCTACTATTTACATCCTCGAAAAATTCTATAAGATTTGTCAGACATGATTTACCCTTCATAAATCCATGCTGACTTTGTCCAATGATTTCACCACTTTCCAAATGTGCTGCTATCCCATCTTTAATAACTGATTCTAGCAGTTTCCCCACTACCGACGTTAGACTAACTGGTCTGTAATTCCCCGTTTTCTCTCTCCCTCCCTTTTTAAAAAGTGGTGTTACATTAGCTACCCTCCAATCCTCAGGAACTACTTCAGAATCTAAAGAGTTTTGAAAAATTATCACTAATGCATCCACTATTTCTGGGTCTACTTCCTTAAGTACTCTGGGATGCAGCCTATCTGGCCCTGGGGATTTATCGGCCTTTAATCCATTCAATTTACCTAACACCACTTCCCGGCTAACCTGTACTTCACTCAGTTCCTCCATCTCATTTGACCCCCGGTCTCCTGCTATTTCCGGCAGATTATTTATGTCTTCCTTAGTGAAGGCAGAACCAAAGTAGTTATTCAATTGGTCTGCCATGTCCTTGTTCCCCATGATCAATTCACCTGTTTCTGACTGCAAGGGACCTACATTTGTTTTAACTAATCTTTTTCTCTTCACATATCTATAAAAGCTTTTGCAGTCAGTTTTTATGTTCCCTGCCAGTTTTCTTTCATAATCTATTTTCCCTTTCATAATTAAGCCCTTTGTCCTCCTCTGCTGGTCTCTGAATTTCTCCCAGTCCTCTGGTAGGCTGCTTTTTCTGGCTAATTTGTACATCTTTTGTTTTGATACTATCCCTGATTTCCCTTGTTATCCACGGGCACTACCTCCCCTGATTTATTTTTTTGCCAAACTGGGATGGACAGTTGTTGTAGTTCATCCATGCAGTCTTTAAATGCCTTCCATTGCATATCCACCGTCAACCCATTAAGAATCAATCGCCAGTCTATCTTGGCCAATTCACGTCTCATACCCTCAAATTTACCTTTCTTTAAGTTCAGGACCCTTGTTTCTGAATTAACAACGTCACTCTCCATCCTAATGAAGAACTCAACCATATTATGGTCACTCTTGCCCAAAGGGCCACGCACAACAAGACTGCTAACTAACCCTTCCTCATTACTCAATACCCAGTCTAGAATAGCCTGCTCTCTCGTTGGTTCCTCTACATGTTGGTTTAGAAAACTATCCCGCATACATTCCAAGAAATCCTCTTCCTCAGCACCCTTGCCAATTTGATTCACCCAATCTATATGTAGATTGAAGTCACCCATTATAACTGTTTTACCTTTGTTGCACGCATTTCTAATTTTCTGTTTGATGCCATCCCCAACTCCACTACTACTGTTAGGTGGCCTGTACACAACTCCCACTAGCATTTTCTGCCCCTTAGTGTTTCTCAGCTCTACCCATATCGATTCCACGTCCTCAAAGCTAATGTCCTTCCTTTCTATTGCGTTAATCTGCTCTCTAACCAGCAACGCTACCCCACCTCCTTTCCCTTTCTGTCTATCCCTCCTGAATATTGAATATCCCTGGATGTTCAGCTCCCAGCCTTGGTCACCCTGGAGCCATGTCTCCGTGATCCCAACTATATCATAGTCATTAATAGCTATCTGCACATTCAACTCATCCACCTTATTACGAATGCTCCTTGCATTGAGACACAAAGCCTTCAGGCTTGTTTTTACAACACTCTTACCCCTTATACTATTATGCTGAAAAGTGGCCCTTTTTGATTTTTGCCCTGGATTTGCCGGCCTGCCACTTTTACTTTTCACCTTGCTACCTATTGCTTCTACCCTCATTTTACACCCCTCTGTCTCTACGCTCACACATTTAAGAAACCCTTTCCCTTTAACTCCATCCTCCACTATCCCATTCGACACCCCACCCCCCTTATTCGGTTTAAAACCACCAGTGTAGCTGTGGCAAACCTTCCTGCCAGAATGCTGGTCCCACACCTGTTAAGATGCAATCCGTCCCTATTGTACAGTTCCCCCTTACCCCAAAACAGATCCCAGTGATCTAAGAATCTAAATCCCTGCCCCGTGCACCAGTTCCTCAGCCACACGTTCAGGTCCCGTATCTCCCTGTTCCTGCTCTCGCCAGCACGGGGAACTGGAAGCAAACCGGAGACAACAACCCTGGAGGTCCTGCTTTTCAGCATTTTTCCGAGCTCTCTAAAGTCACGTTGCAGAATATTCATCCCCTTCTTTCCGACATCGTTTGTGCCGACATGCACTACCACTTCCGGATGTTCACCTTCGCCCTTGAGGATTTTCTGCACTCTGTCCGTGACATCCTGGATCCTGGCACCAGGAAAGCAGCACACCATCCTCGCATCCCGTCTGTTGCCGCAGAAACCCCTGTCCGTACCTCTCACAATGGAGTCTCCCACTACAATGGCGTTGCCTGACGTTGGCCTCATTGGTTTTGGCTCAACAGCCCTGACAGCTTCTAAGCGGGTGAACCTGTTCACAAGAGGTACAACACCCGGGAACGTTGGCATTCCATGCTTCCCTCCCTTTCTCACTGTCTCCCACCTTCTCTATTCCAGTACCTTAGGTGTAACAATCTTACTGTAGGACTTGTCGAGGAACGACTCAGTTTCTCAGACGAACCGAAGGTCATCCAATTGCTTCTCCAGTTCCCCAACACGGCCCTTCAGGAGCTCTACCTGGATGCACTTCTCGCATTTGTAGCAGCCAGAGGCACCAGCGGTGTCCTTGACCTCCCACATACTGCAAGCATCGCACTGAATCAGCTTGCCTGACATCTCCTTCTTTCGTCTCTACCTCTCAAGCGTATTGCGTGGTCTCCTCGCCAATGACTCACACTTTACTCACAGGGCACTTCCCTCACAAGGCCGCTCACTCACTGCCGCTCCCTAAGAGCAGTCTTGCTTGAATACTATGGTGTCCTTAGCTCCCTATTGTGGTTGATAGAGCCCTCCCCGCAACAATTTTGCAATCACAAAACACAGAGTCCTGCTAGCAAGTTTATTAAGTTTACAAGGCTGAAGAGGAGGGTTGGGAGTGCAGGGGAAGTACAAGTGGATTATTTTTAAAGTCCTGGCAGCAAGTGCAATTAGGAGGCTGATGAGGAGGGGGAGGGATTACTGGTAGATAAGGGCAAATTAGCCATTCCAGCGCAGTTGGGGCTATGGGTGGGTGGAATATATATTTTGGGGGGAAAGGGTTGCGTTGGGGGAACGGGTGAGTGGTGGAATAATACACTGGGGGAGCGGGTTGCGTTGGGGAACCAGGACTCCCATGTGACAGGGGCCAAACGGGTCTCACTTGGTCTAGTATATTACTAAAACTCTCATCTTGTGTGTGTGTGTGTGTCTGTCTGTCTGTCTGTCTGTCTGTCTGTCTGTCTGTCTGTCTGTCTGTCTGTCTGTCTGTCTGTCTGTCTGTCTGTCTGTCTGCCTGTCCCTGAATTACGCCAAATTGGTAAGCGATAGCACTACAATTTTTGGACCACAGTCCTCACCATTGTCCTGTGGTGTTGTGTATCGTTTCATTCAGATTGATGTTATATATTATATTATTCACTTTTTTAACTTTACAAAACCCCACTTTGAAAAAAATCTTTCATCTGCACTGGCAGTTAGCAGCTATGATGTCACTATAGGATATCATTTACATAAACTGCCCCTCACCAGTGTTCCACTGGCAGTTAGCAGCGTATTACATCACAATAGGATTTCATTTACATAAACTGCTTGTCAACAGTGTTCCACCCAATGCAATGAGAGATGTGTTACATTGTTGTCAGGAGAGGGAGGGATTGGGGGAGGGGAGGAGGAGAAATCTTATTTAAACATTGTGCTTAGTGGGGGATGTGATAGGGGAGAGGTGAGGAGTGGGCAACAGGGAGATAGAGGGAGAGGAGGGGGGTAGGGAGGGGAGAGGGTTTATGGAGGGAGCGAGTGACTGAGGGTAGGGGAAGGAGGGGGAGGGAGAGGTTAGGGAGGGAGTTGGGGAGGGATGGAGGAGAGGGGAAAGGAAAGGGAGTGTGAAGAGGGGGATATGGGAGTGCTGGAGGCTGAGGGGAAATGAGCTGCGCCTGCGCAGTTGGGGGCTATTGGTGAGAGGAATATTGCATTGGGGGAACGGGTTATGTTGGGGGTCCCGGTCTCCCGTGTGACAGGGGCCCAACGTGTCCCACTTGATCAAGTTCACATTTAAAGCATTAATATAAATAATGATCAACAGTGCACCTAGCACTGCTCCCTGTGATACACCCCTTGTTAAAGCCTTCAATCTGAAAAACAGCCCTTTACTACCACCCTCTGTTTCCTACCATGCCGGAGATGTCTGTGGATGTTATAGTGCAGCTTCATCGCGTTTGATTCAGCTTTATATCCTGTGTGAAAAAATATCAATACACAACTCAACAAAAGCCGAAAATGCAGAAAAAACTCCCATTATGAATTTCTGATCCCACCCCTATCCACCGAAAAGAGAAAATCAAATTGATGGTTAAATAACATAAGGATTCAAATAGGAAATTAGACATTTGAAAATAGCTTCATCGTAGAAGCATCTTTGCATTGTAGGAAGGTTTTTATACTGACATGAGAAAATGCAGCTTGCTGGCTTAGCATATGGCAACCTATTAGCAATTTTTACACTGCGTAGATAACCCATTACAACTAATATTGCCATATCATTTACTTTAATACTGAATCTGACAAGTTTCTTGAACTCCACTTTCATTATGCAGTTTCAGTCCCACACTATTGTATTGTATTGTATTTGTGTATTGTATTTTTAATGACTACACAGCCAGGCTGGTGGAATTTG
Organism: Leucoraja erinaceus; assembly: GCF_028641065.1. Lineage (NCBI taxonomy): Eukaryota > Metazoa > Chordata > Chondrichthyes > Rajiformes > Rajidae > Leucoraja > Leucoraja erinaceus. Next base: position 16,593,528 of record NC_073378.1, read on the forward strand.
GGTTGTCAATTGAAACAGTTCTGTATAATGTAATAAAAAACAGAAAATGCTGGGACACTCAGCAGATCAGGCGGGATATGTGGAGTAGTATCAGTGTACGGTGTATACCACAGGTGGACTACTCTTGTTTGGGTAACCTTGGTTCCAGAGAGTAGACGCCTTAAGTTTAACAGCCTCCCATCAGATCTGAAGATTAGTTCTTGTCTTGCAGGAGGGTTGTTGGATGTGTTGTATCTGGCAAATGATCTAATGTCAATAGCCTATCCCAATCCAATGTTCTGAGTACCACGACTCTAATGACACTTGTTCGGCCATGTTGGGCCTCCGCATGACGTGCATTGATAACAGATTCCTGAATCAACCACATTATCCTGAGCTCTATTTAGAGATCACCAGGCCATACCCTCTATCCTGTAACTACACTGTGGACAGCTTGATTGTAAGCATAGAAACATAGAAACATAGAAATTAGGTGCAGGAGTAGGCCATTCGGCCCTTCGAGCCTGCACCGCCATTCAATACGATCATGGCTGATCATCCAACTCAGTATCCCGTACCTGCCTTCTCTCGATACCCTCTGATCCCCTTAGCCACAAGGGCCACATCTAACTCCCTCTTAAATATAGCCAATGAACTGGCCTCGACTACCCTCTGCGGCAGAGAGTTCCAGAGATTCACCACTCTCTGTGTGAAAAATGTTCTTCTCATCTCGGTTTTAAAAGATTTCCCCCTTATCCTTAAGCTGTGACCCCTTGTCCTGGACTTCCCTAACATCGGGAACAATCTTCCTGCATCTAGCCTGTCCAACCCCTTAAGAATTTTGTAAGTTTCTATAAGATCCCCTCTCAATCTTCTAAATTCTAGAGAGTATAAACCGTCTATCCAGTCTTTCTTCATGACAGTCCTGACATCCCAGGAATCAGTCTGGTGAACCTTCTCTGCACTCCCTCTATGGCAATAATGTCTTTCCTCAGATTTGGAGACCAAAACTGTACGCAATACTCCAGGTGTGGTCTCACCAAGACCCTGTACAACTGCAGTAGAACCTCCCTGCTCCTATACTCAAATCCTTTTGCTATGAATAGTCTTTGTATGTATTTCTATGTATAGTCTTTTTGCTGATGGTTTGATCGCATGCATCAAAATGCTTTTCACTGTATTGTGACATTAATAAACTAAACTGAACTGAAGAAAGATTCAAGGATGTGATCACAGCTTCCTTTGAGAAATGTAATACCTCCACTGACACCGGAGTATTCCCCAGGCCCGTGACTGCTAATGTGGAGATGGAGCATTCAGGATGGCATTGAAACTCTCAATGCCATGCATAAATGGTAGAAACCATTTGCCACCTCACACACTACCCAACTAGTCCTGTTGGCCAAAGCCTGCCTGATCTGCAAGACTGGAGATCTCTGCAGTTCCTACAATGGCCTCATTATTCATGTTAGAACCCACAAAACTGAAGTGGAGGTGTCGGCCTCGATCCTGAAGGATACCTGTAAAGAAATGAGCTGCATCAGATTTCATTTTTCTTTTTCCTTTACCTCTCTCTTTTCATCTGAATTTGCAACTAACCAAAGACTGCATGCAGTGAAAATATGTGTCCTTAATACTATTGTACCTTTGAGAATGCCTTATATTTGATGTGCCATGTAATTCTCTTACCTTGAAGTGTAGAATATTCCACACCAGTCTTTCTAGAATGGCCTTTGATTTTCACATTGAGTGTTACTTTTGCTTGCCATTATCTGCAGAATTTCGCTCAACAGATTAAAGTTGATTTGAATTGTTTCTTATTGATTTAATTAAACATAGAGATGGGAGAATCAGCTACAAATTATGCTTTTTTGAGAGGCAGCCTTTGTGTCTTTGAGATTTCAGTTGATTAATAGCGCCACATTAGAAAGGCTTTCATAGCTAATGATAATGGAAGACAGCTGCTAGCTGAGTTAACACTCAAATCTAAGTCTCTTTTAAGATAACTCCAACTCGGATCTTTATGTAGAATCCATGTGAGTTAGGTAAAGGTGCCAGAGACCCGGGTTCGATCCCGTCTACGGGTGCTGTCTGTACGGAGTTTGTACGTTCTTCCCATGACCGCATGGGTTTTGTCTGAGATCTTCAGTTTCATCCCATACTCCAAAGACGTACAGGTTTGTAAGTTAATTGGCTTGGTGTACGTGTAAATTGTCCCTAGTGTGTGTAGGATAACGTTAGTGTGTGTGGAGATCGCTGGTTGCTGCGGACTCGGTGGGCCGAAAGGCCTGTTTCCACACTGTATCTCTAAACTAAACTAAACTAAACTCCAAGGAACTTGATTCTCTGTACTTTGGTTCAAAAAATATCATTTTGGAAATTACTGTGTGAAGCTGGAGAGGAAATTGCAGGAGCCCTGACAGATGTATAAAACATCGTTACACAGGGGTGAGGGGCCAGATGACTTGTGGGTGGTTAATGTTGTGCCTCTATTTTAAGATGGGCTGCAAGGAAAAGCCTGGGAACTGTAGACAAGTGAGCCTAACATCTGTGGCAGGTAAGCTATTGAAGAGGATTGTGAGGGATAAGATATATGTGCATTTAGGCAGACGACCTGATTAGGTATAATCTACATGATTGTGAAAATGACCATAACCTTTTTAATACTGAAGATATGAAAGTGAATTAGGCATCAAATTAAAGTTCTTTTTATGCTTTATCTGATGAGGTAAATTACAGGCTTGATTTTCAAAAACGTAAAATTTTGTAACATTCCTACTGACATGCAATCGAAAGGTAAACAATATCTGTTGATGCTGCCGAATGTGCAGTGTGTAATGCCAAGTCTAATTTTGTGTTGAACTGTGAATAGTGTATTAGGCAAAAACCCAAAGTGCCCAGGCTGCAGCAAAGAGAGACAGATGTTGTGAATACTATCTTCAAGCAAAGCCTTCAAATAGAGTTTGTTTTGCACCATACATGTGGCTGATGGTTTTTGTTAGTGGCCTGGTCTTTGTTGAAGTGGGATGTGGCAAGAAGCACAGAGCAAGATGGTGATGTTATTGATTAACAGGCTAAAACATTGAAAATATTAATAATCTCAGATACAAGTGCTGGAAATACTTACTAAGTCAGGTACCTTCATAACAAGAGGATCTTAGTATAGGAGCAAAGAGGTCCTCCTGCAGTTGTACAGGGCCCTAGTGAGACCACACCTGGAGTATTGTGTGCAGTTTTTGTCTCCAAACCTGAGGAAGGACATTCTTGCTATTGAGGGAGTGCAGCGTAGGTTCACGAGGTTAATTCCCGGGATGGCGGGACTTTCATATGTTGATAGATTGGAGCGGCTGGGCATGTATACTCTGGAGTTTAGAAGGATGAGAGGGCATCTTATTGAAACATATAAGATTATTAAGGGTTTGTACATGCTAGAGACAGGAAACATGTTCCCAATGTTGGGGGAGTCCAGAACCAGGGGCCACAGTTTACGAACAATTGGTAGGCCACTTATAACGGGTATAAGGAAAAACGTTTTCACACAGAGAGTTGTGAGTCTCTGGAATTCTCTGCCTCAGAGGGTGGTGGAGGCTGGTTCTCTGGATGCTTTCAAGAGAGAGTTTGATAGAACTCTTAGGGATAGCGCAGTTAAGGGCTTATGGAGAGATCAGCCATGATCATATTGAATGGCGCTGCTGGCTCGCAGGGCCGAATGGCCTACTCCTGCACCTATTTTCTATTGTCTATTGCACCATCATATTTAATGATTCAGGTTGATCCACGGTTATTACCCGGAAAGACTAATGCTGTAGCACCCTGCACAGATGCTGCCCAATCTGCTGAGAATGTTGATGCCCCACCTGCTGAGGAATCGTATTAAATCAGGATCTTGTCAATTACCATTTTCTTGCCTTGTAATCAGTCAAACAATCAAACTGGAGGAGAAACCATTCCAAAAATACCCAAAGGTTGGCAGTTTTTCCTCCAGTTTGATTCCTCCCATATTCTTATGGTTTGACTTCCCACTTGAGTAAGTGTTGTTCTGAATTGGTGCTGCAGCTGCTCTGAGACGTAACAAGTGAAAAGCATGAGATTAGCACATGATCAATATAAAGATTGACTTTAAACCCTAGGCATGGGAATTGCATTGCATCGTCTGAAACAGGTTGTGATCCAAACACTAATGCTGGAGCTCTTTAAAAAAACATTCCTGCCTTCTATTCTGTGCCCAGAAGTCGATTCCTACCCAGTGGCTCGAGAATAATGTTGGTACAACTATAAAGCATTAGTATGTAGGATGGGTCTGCAGATGCTGGTTTTACACCAAAGATAGACACATAATTCTGGAGTAACTCAGTGGAACAGGCAGCATCTGTGGCGAGGTGGAATGGGTGACGTTTCCGGTCATAGAAACATAGAAAATAGGTGCAGGAGTAGGCCATTCGGCCCTTCGAGCCTGCACCGCCATTCAATATGATCATGGCTGATCATCCAACTCAGTATCCTGTACCTGCCTTCTCTCCATACCCACTGATCCCTTTAGCCACAAGGGCCCCATTTAACTCCCTCTTAAATATAGCCAATGAACTGGCCTCAACTACCCTCTGTGGCAGAGAGCTCCAGAGATTCACCACTCTCTGTGTGAAAAATGTTTTTCTCATCTCGGTCCTAAAGGATTTCCCCCTTATCCTTAAACTGTGACCCCTTGTTCTATACTTCCCTAACATCGGGAACAATCTTCCTGCATCTAGCCTGTCCAACCCCTTAAGAATTTTGTAAGTTTCTATAAGATCCCCCCTCAATCTTCTAAATTCTAGCGAGTACCAGCCGAGTTTATCCAGTCTTTCTTCATATGAAAGTCCTGACATCCCAGGAATCAGTCTGATGAACCTTCTCTGTACTCCCTCTATGGCAAGAATGTCTTTCCTCAGATTAGGAGACCAAAACTGTACGCAATACTCCAGGTGTGGTCTCACCAAGACCCTGTACAACTGCAGTAGAACCTCCCTGCTCCTATACTTAAATCGTTTTGCTATGAATGCTAATATACCATTTGCTTTCTTCACTGCCTGCTGCACCTGCATGCCTACTTTCAATAACTGGTGTACCATGACACCCAGGTCTCGTTGCATCTCCCCTTTTCCTAATCGGCCACCATTCAGATAATATCAGGGTCGAGACTCTGTTTCAGATTATGAAGTGTCAGTGTTGAAGTTTGTGGTGGGGAGTTGGCAGTGATTCTTGGGAGCCTGCATAACAGCTTCCAGGCGGCATAAATGGTTAAGGGAAGAATGCTCAGGGTTAGATAACAGAGATTGTAGTTGTTTGAATCCAGAATAAAAGCTGAATGCATGGTCTCTACTTGGGTCGGCATGGTGGCGCAGCGGTAGTTACTGCCTTGTAGTGGCAGAGACCCTGGTTCAATCCTGATTATGGGGGATATCTGTACAGAGTTTGTTCGTTCTCCGTGTGACCATGTGGGTTTTCTCTGGGTGCTCCGGTTCCCTCCCACATTGCAAAGACGTGTAGATTAGTAGGTTAAGTGGTGTTGGTAACTGTAACATTGTCCCTAGTGTGTAGGATAGTGTTAGTGTATAGGGATTGCTGGTTGGCGTGGACTCGGTGGGACTCTTCCATTGTGCATCACCCATTATTGAAGTTCTATATGATTAAATTCACACGCACTGTACAGCTAAGCAGTGATAGAAACATTTATTTACGTTGTGGCTACAGTTTCAGCTATAATGACAGTGACATAGCCCCTGCTATTTCTACACTAACTTCCCTCAATGTCCTAGGGAATATCCTGTCCGGACCTGGAGACTTATCCACTTTTATATTTCTCAAAAGTGTCAGTACTTCCTCTTCTTTGAATCTCATAGTTTCCATAGCTACTCTACTTTGCTGGTGAATACCAAAGACTTGTTTAAGAAGGAACTGCAGATGCTGGAAAATCGAAGGTACACAAAAATGCTGGAGAAACTCAGCGGGTGCAGCAGCATCTATGGAGCGAAGGAAATGGGTAACGTTTCGGGTCGAAACCCTTCTTCAGTACTTTTATAAGGCTACTTGCCTCCTTTGGATGGGGCAACAGTATGTCAGAGATTATTTATTCCAAATTATTTAGTTTAGCTTACTTTAGAGATGCAGCATGGAAACAGGCCCTTCACCCCACCAAGTCCATCACTCACCCATTCACATTTGATTGATATTATGGCACTCATCCGCTCCCTACACAATAGCATTAATTTACAGAGGCTAATTAAGCTACAAAGCCGCACGTCTTTGGGATGTGGGAGGCAATTGGAGCACCTGCAAGAAACCCACAGAGTCACAGGTAGTACGTGCAAACTCCACACAGATAGTACCTGAAGTTAGGATTGAACCCAGGTCTCTGGTGCTGTGAGGTGGCAGCTCTACCAGCTGCACCACTGTGCCACCACAATTGCCTACCACTGTTGAGATTACAGAGCTAATCAGCTCTCAGCTCCATCATTCTCTTGCACATGAAAGATTTTTTGGGTGCTGTAGATTGTTCATCATGTTAACAAACTCTTGTTATTTTGGCTTCCCTGATCACACATAGAAACGATTAAGGAAAAAAAAACAATGTGTTCATACTACGGAGAATGTTGGTACTGTATAATAAATGAGGAAGAGTCAGTTACCCAAAGACAATGATTTATGGCAGCATAATAAATGATCAAAGCCTATTCTAAGTAAAACAAAATATTTTAGGATAATTGTTAAAGCCTAGAATGCTCCAACACATGGGTTGAAGTAGATTTAAAATTGCTTTCATAATGAAATTGAATGATAGGGAATTGAGAAAATAATAGGGGGCTGACGCAATCCTTTGGCACTGTAGATCATGATCTCTTTCTGTGCTGTATCTCTCCATGATTCTATTACCCAGAATTTCATCCAGTGCAGCTTGCATTAATTAGGTTATTAAATACGAGCTGTATATTGTGTTTTGTCTCTGAATTTGTTTCTTTGAGGTTAGAAACATAGAAAATAGGTGCAGGAGGAGGCCATTCGGCCCTTCGATTCCTTGTGATCATGGCTGATCGTCCACTATCAATAACCCGTGCCTGCCTTCTCCCCATATCCCTTGACTCCATTAGCCTCTATCTAACTCTCTCTTAAATCCATCCAGTGTTTTGGCCTCCACTGCCCTCTGTGGCAGGGAATTCCACAAATTCACAACTCTCTGGGTGAAAACGTTTTTTCTCACCTCAGTCTTAAATGACCTCCCCTTTATTCTAAGACCGTGGCCCCTGGTTCTGAACTCGCCCAACGTTGGGAACATTTTTCCTGCATCTAGCTTGTCCAGTCCTTTTATAATTTTATATGTTTGATAGGTTAAGAACCAATTTAGTGGATTGTTTGGTGCCATTGACTGGAAACAAATTTATAAATGAATCTCGGGTATCCTTGAGTGCTGAAGAGAACAGATTCCTTTGTCTTATTTTGCCCAGCACTACTTGTGTTAATAAGTCTGTAGAAGTGGCGTGTGTGATCTGTGTGCACTGGCATTGGTTTCTTTACATCTGAGAGTTAGTTTAAATAAAGCAGGATAACACTACTACAAGCCACTTTCTACTTCATCTCTGTAAATTCGCGATATCATGTGGCAAGGGAAACTGATCATTGAAACCAACAATGTGTGTGAGTATGGTTGCTTCTGGTTATGTTCACTTTTCACACATTCAGTTCATGGGAATATAGAATCATAGTCATGTAGTGTGGAAACAGGCCCGTCAGCCCAACTTGCCCACACTGACCAACATGTCCCAGCTACACTCGTACTACCTGCCTGTGTTTGGTTCATATCCCTCTAAACCAGTCCTATCCATGTACCTGCCTAAATGGTTCTTAAACATTGTTTAGATATATGCGGAGACAAGTATAAAGTTCCTGTGACGAACTATCACCAGCAATTTGCCCTGGACCAGTTACATGGAACCTATCCTCACCAACCTCTACAGATGTGTCGTAGAAAGCATCATATCAGAATTCATCACATGGGAACAGCTCCATTCAAGAAATTGCAGCGAGTTGTGGACCAAGCTCAGACCATCACACAAACCAACCTCCCTTGCATTGACATCTACACATCGGGCAAGAGTTTCAGGTCTGGAAATGCATATTCCAGTTTCAATAGATAATAGGTGCAGGAGTAGGCCATTCGGTCCTTCGAGCCAGCACCTCCATTCAATGTGATCATGGCTGATCATCCCCAATCAGTACACCGATCCTGCCTTCTCCCCATATCCCCTGACTCCGCTATCTTTAAGAGCCCTATCTAGCTCTCCCTTGAAAGAATCCAGAGAACCAGCCTCCACCGCCCTCTGAGGCAGAGAATTCCACACTCACAACTCTCTGTGTGAAAAAGTGTTTCCTCTTCTCCGTTCTAAATGGCTTACCCCTTATTCTTAAACAGTAGCCCCTGGTTCTGGACTCCTCCAACATCGGGAACATGTTTCCTGCCTCTAGCATGTCCAAACCTTTAATAATCTTATATGTTTCAATAAGATTCCCTCTCATCCTTCTAAACTCCAGAGTATACAAGCCCAGCCGCTCCATTCTCTCAGCATTTGACAGTCCCGCCATCCCGGGAATTAACCTTGTAAACCTACGCTGCATTCCCGCAATAGCAATAATGTCCTTCCTCAAATTAGGGGACAAAAACTGCAAACAATACTCCAGGTGTGGTCTCACTAAGGCCCTATACAACTGCAGAAGGACCTCTTTCTTCCTATATTCAACTCCTCTTGTTATGAAGGCCAACATGCCATTCGCTTTCTTCACTGCCTGCTGTACCTGCATGCTTACTTTCATTGACTGATGAACAAGGACCCCCAGATCCCGTTGTACTTCCCCTTTTTCCAACGACACGATTTAGATAATAATCTGCCTTCCTGTTTTTGCTACCAAAGTGGATAACCTCACATTTATCCGCTTTAAACTGCTTTTGCCATGCCAATTTGCTAATGTTACTTTGAATCCCTTCATTTAAATGATTGATGTATATTGTAAATAGCTGCGGTCCCAGCATTGAGCCTTGCGGTACCCCACTAGTCACTGCCTGCCATTCTGAAAGGGACCCAAATTGCTACTCTTTGTTTCCTGTCTTCCAACCACTTCTCTATCCATGTCAGCACCCTACCCCCAATACCATGTGCCCTAATTTTGCCCACTAATCTCCAATGTGGGACCTTATCAAATGTTTCCTGAAAGTCCAGGTACACTACATCCACTGGCTCTCCCTTGTCCATTTTCCTAGTTACATCCTCAAAAAATTCCAAAATATTAGTCGAAGATGATTTCCCCTTCGTAAATCCATGCTGACTCGGACCGATCCTGTTACTGCTATCCGAATGTGCTGCTATTTCAGGGAACAATTTCTTCCCAGTTGTTATCAGGCAACTAAATGGTCTTTTCATCAACTAGAGTGTGGTATGGGCCACCTATCTACCTCTTTGGAGACCTTTGATCTATCTTTGATTACACTTTATCAGACCAATAATATATCTTGCACTGAATATTGCACCCTTTATCTGTGTATCGGGGATTGGTTGGTTATATTCATGTATAGTTTTTTTAATCTTACTGGATATAATGCAAATACTGTACCTTAATACACGTGACAATAATAAACTAGGGACTGATACTAGGGACTGATAGTTTTGTGGACATTCAACAGGAATGTGATTTTGTGTGGAGATTTCAGAGCAGCAATGTGGTCACATTATGTTGAATGACTTTCAGTCACGGTAGCTATTTTAATCTTTTCTTTTAAATCCAGGACAAAGATGAGTGCATGGAGGAGTCAATGGATTTTTGTGGCGATCGATTAAAGTGCCTTAATACTCCAGGTAGGCTTTTGCATATATTGGGTGTTGGCATCATGAGGATTTCCCAGCATGACCATGGGGCACTTACAGAGAGACTGAGTCGTACGGCACGGATGCCCAACTCATCCATGCCGACCAATATGCACCATCTAAACTAGCCCCATTTGCATGTGTTTGGCCCATATCCTTCTAAATCTTTCCCATCCATCGACCTGTTCAAAGGTCTTTCAAATGTTATTATAGTACCTGCTGCAACTACTTTCTCCAATATTTAGTTCCATATACCCTCTACCCTTGCTGTGAAACGTTGTCCTTAACATAGAAACATAGAAAATAGGTGCAGGAGTAGGCCATTCGGCCCTTTGAGCCTGCACCGCCATTCAATGTGATCATGGCTGATCATCCAATTCAGTATCCTGTACCTGCCTTCTCTCCATAACCCCTGATCCCTTTATCCAGAAGGGCCACATCTAACACCCTCGTAAATACTACCTTCTGTGGCAGAGAGTTCCAGAGATTCACCACACTCTGTGTGAAAAATGTTTTTCTCATCTCGTCATAAGATTTCTATTAAATCTTTCCCCTCTCATCTTAAACCTATGGCTTTTAATTCTTGATTCCCCAACCCTAGTAAAAATAATGTGCATTCACACACTCCGTTCCACTCATTATTTTATACACCTCTACAAGATCACCTCCTAGCCTCCTACTTTCCAAGGATTGAAGTCCTAGCTTGCCCCACTTCTCCCTATAACTCAGGCCCTCGAGTCTGACACTTGGTCCATCTCTATCTCTCTCTTGCTCTGAACAGGTGGATTCCGATGCCTGGGCTTTGCAGAAAGTGATCTTCCCTTGGGGCTTTGTGGGTACGACTACTTCTTCAACAGTGAGATGCAGGAATGCCAGGCCTGCTTGCGATGTGACAAAGGCACGGTGGTTCACCACTGCTCCCAATACAGTGACACCCTTTGCATCCTGTCGCCCGGAAGCCGCCTGTCGGAATCCTGGTCGACGAACACCGCGGTTGTGTCGCTGGATCTCGGGCAGACCCCTGCTCATCCCGGCTTGAACCTGCCCTTGCAGGGGAATCCCTCGTCCGACCTGGTGAAAAATGAAGGTGGCAAATTGGTCTTCAGGCAGCATGGCCTGATCTGGGCCGATTACAACCTGGCCATCAGGCACAACTGCAGGAATTTCCTCCAGTTTTCACTGAGGCTGAACATGGAGGCGGAGGCAGAGAGGGAGGAGGAGAAGGAGGAAGATGGGCACGTTGTCAGTGGTGTCCGCATCGAGCAGCCCGAGGGAAAGTACTACCAGAGCGCCAGTGTGAGTGGCTCAGCTGAGGTGGAGCCTGGCCACATGCTCCACCTCTTCGTGGAAAGCCCCAATCAGTTCTGCAACCAGAGCAACGATTTCAACTTCTACCAACTCCACAACCCGTTCAGCTTCTTCTGGCTCTCCCACGATACAGGAGCAGTGGCTATGAGTGCCCTCATGACGAGCTCCGTTCACTACCAGACCAGCTATCGGCCTGTCTTCAAGGTCGTGTCCATCTCCGACCCCTACATGATCACCTTGTCCTATGACAGTAGGGCAGTAAGATTCACAGAGGAAGGGGTGGTGAAGTTTGTATATCACCAGGCGCTCTACGCCATGGGCCACACGTGCATCCGCGAAGGCTTCACCTTGATTTCCTACATTACCAGGAATGGAAGCGCTGACGAGCTGATGCAGGTTTATAAATCCGGGGTCAACTATCGGGACACCTCGATATCTGCCTCTGGAGCCTCCATTGTGTACGCTGGAGACACGGTCAGCTTCCAGATCCACACCCCCGCGCAGTGCAGCGTGCGTTACTTTGGAGAGACGGCTGGGATCAGCGTGTTCAGCCTTGTGTGGATTCCACCGGCCATATCCTCGGCTCTCAGGCTGGCGGTGTCGGGCTCCGCTTTACCAACAGGTGCTGTGAGGAACAGGTTCCTCAGTTTCCAGGAGGTTTTGCCTGTGGCAGAACAGAGGCCGGTTGTGCTGGTGACAACGGGGCAGTTCGCACACAAGCGCATCCTGTTCCGCGACGGCGGGGTGGCCAGCCTTGCGTTCAACATCAAACTGATTCACTCGTGTGATATCGTCAAAGTGTCCCTGAACCTGGTGCCGGATGATCGCGGTCAGCCATCTGTTGTGGCACACCAGATTGGAGGTCGGATGCCTTTAGGTAGTCAATGGGCAAGTGTCAGTCTGCGGGCTTCATTTACCATCCAGAACGGCACAATGGCCGCCATCTCCCTGGACTGTGTTCGAGGGCGGATTAATCAGATTTCGCACAAATACGGGACAAACCTCTCCATTCTGTGGGTTTCATCATAATCATTCTGCTGATTGGGAAAATTGCCTTCCGTGGTATCGAGAGGGATAATTAAGCTAATGTCGCTCTTCCAGGGAGATGCTAAATGCATTTCGTTGTCTCTGTACTGTACACTGACAATGACAATTAAAATTGAATCTGAATCTGAATCTAATAAAGTATCACACAAGGTGGTTTCAGATAATGGGCTCCAGCTACAACTCATGATGGTTTTGAACTTTCTATGATATCTGACAGGAGCACGGTTGAAAGCAAGGTTGAAGGTTGCATTCCACCCCAAATCCAACAGTGTAGAGAGAAACAAAATCAAATTATCCACAAACTGGTGCCAAAGGAGAATAGAAACTAACAATGTACATTCATGCAATAATTTGTAATGCCCCTGTCCCACTTAGGAAACCTGAACGGAAACCTATGGAGAATTTGCGCCCCACCCAAAGTTTCCCGGAGGTTGCAGGTAGTGGAAGCAGGTGGGGAGACTGACAAAAACCTCCGGGAACCGCACGGAAACCTTGGGTGGGGCGCAAAGTCTCCAGAGGTTTCCGATCAGGTTTCCTAAGTGGGACAGGGGCATAAGGCAGCAATTATAAAGATCCAGCACTATGATCCAGAAAACAAGTCAGGCGCTAGGTTTGACTTTTCATAACAAGGAAACGTGCGAATGTAGTATGATGGATTTAATATAACTAGCACAGAAATAGGTCTTTTAAGAGTCATAGAGTGATACAGTCTGGAAACAGGCCCTTTGGCCCAACTCGCCCACACTGGCCAACAACATCCCAGCTACACTAGTCCCACTTGCCTCCGCTTGGTCCATATACCTCCAAACCTGTCCTATCCATGTACCTGTCTAACTGTTTCTTAAACAATGGGATAGTCCCAGCCTCAACTACCTCCTCTGGCAGCTTGTTCCACAACCCCACCGCCCTTTGTGTGAAAAAGTTACCCATCGGATTCCTATTAAATCTTTTCCCCTTCACCTTGAACCTATGTCCTCTGGTCCTCGATTCCCCTACACTGGGCGATTCCCCTACACTGGGCAAGAGACTCTGTGTATCTACCTGATCTATTCCTCTCATGATTTTGTACACCTCTATAAGATCCCCCCTCATCCTCCATCACTCCATGGAATAGAGACCCAGCCTACTCAACCTCTCCCTATAGCTCACACCCTCTAGTCCTGGCAACATCCTCGTAAATCTTTTCTGAACCCTTTCAATCTTGACAATATCTTTCCTATAACATGGTGCCCAGAACTGAATCCCATATTCTAAATGCAGTCTCACCAACGTCTTATACAACCGCAACATGACCTCCCAACTTCTATACGCAATACTCTGACTGATGAAGGCAAATGCGCAAAAGCATTTTTGACCACCTTTTTGACCAGCTCTGCTCTACAACACTACCCAGAGGCCTACCATTTGCTGTGTAGGTCCTGCCCTTGTTCGACGTCCCAAAATGCAACACCTCACATTTCCCTGTATTAAATTCCATCAACCATTCCTCCGCCATATCGGGCCATTCAATATTATCATGGGTGATCTGGCAGAAAATTTGCCTTCTTTTCTGTCCCTTAGCCTTCAATTCCATGATTCTTCAAAATAAAATATCTATCTTCTCATTCAATACCCACAATGCTTCCACAACCTACTGGAGCAAAGAATTCCAGATTCACTAGCCATGTGAGACGATCCAAATTTGGTAACAATATTCCCTTATTCAAGATAATCCAACAGGTGGAGATACAGTATTCTAGCATCTACCCTATCATGCCACATAATATGTCTCAAAAATATAATTTCCCATTTTTCTAAATTCCAAAGAAAATAATCTAATTTCTTTAGCCTGTTATGATGGGACAAACCATCTTCCCCGGAGTTAGCCCAGAGCTCCGGTTTCACAAGTTCACAGGTTATAAGAGTAGAATTATGCCATTCGGCCCATCAAGTCTACTCCACCATTCAATTTTGGCTGATCTCTGCATCCTTATCCCATTTTCCTGCCTTCTACACATAACCCTTGACACCCGTTCTAATCAAGAATTTGTCTATCTCTGTCTACCTTAAAAATATCCACTGACTTGGTCTCCACAGCTCTATGTGGCAATGAGTTCCACAGATTAACTACCCTCTGTCTAAAGAAGTTCCTCCTCACCTCCTTTCTAAAAGAACACTCTTTAATTCTGAGGCTATGACCTCTAGTCCTAGACTCTCCCATCAGTGGACACAATGCTTTACAACATCCACTCTGTAAGTTTCAATGAGATCCAGCCCAGTGCTGTCAAGTGCTCATCATATGCTAACCTACATTCCTGGAATCGTCCTTGTAAATCTCCTTTGGACCCTCTCCAGAGCCAGCACATCCTTCTTCAGATATGGGGCGCACATTTCAAGGTTTCAACGTCAGTTTATTGTCACGTGTACCAATTAAGGTACAGCGAAACTCAATTTATCATATAGCCTTACTAGAGCCTCAACATTACATCCCTGTTTTTGTATACAAGCCCTTGTGAAATAAATGCTAGCATTGAGTTTGCTTTCTCTACTACCGAATCGACTTGCAGATTAATTTTTGGGACTCTTGCACCAGCACCCCATAGTCACTTTGCACCTCAGATTTCTGGATTCTCACCCCATTTAGAAAATAGTCTGTGCCTTTATTCCTACTACCAAAATCCTTGACTGCACATGTGTAGAAAAGAACTGCAGATACTGGTTTAAATCGAAGATAGACTCAGCGGGACAGGCAGCACCTCTGGAGAAAAGGAATGGGTGACGTTTCAAGTCAAGATTATTCTTCAGACTCCACACTTTGCTACACTATATTCCATCTGCCACTTCTCTGCCCACTCTCCCAACCTGTCCAAGTCATTCTACAGAGTCTCTACACTACCTGCCCCTGCACTTATTTTCGTATCATCCGCAAACTTTGCCACAAAGCATTCAAAGCCTCCTGTGCCTGAACCCCTCTGTCGGTGGATCACCAGCTTCCTGACAGACAGGAAGCAGCATGTGAGGCTGGGAATGCACATCTCGGAGCCGCAGGCCCTCAGCATAGGAGCACCGCAAGGCTGCGTACTCTCCCCTCTCCTCTACTCTCTCTACACCAATGACTGCACCTCCACTGAATCCTCTGTCAAGCTTCTCAAGTTTGCGGATGACACAACCGTGATTGGACTGATCCAGGATAGAAACATAGAAACATAGAAAATAGGTGCAGGAGTAGGCCATTCGGCCCTTCGAGCCTGCACCGCCATTCAATATGATCATGGCTGATCATCCAACAGTTTCCTGTACCTGCCTTCTCTCCATACCCCCTGATCCCTTTAGTCACAAGGGCCACATCTAACTCCCTCTTAAATATAGCCAATGAACTGGCCTCAACTACCTTCTGTGGCAGAGAGTTCCAGAGATTCACAACTCTCTGTGTGAAATGTGGATGGGGAGGAATCTGCCTACACACAGGAAGTGTCACAGCTGGCGTCCTGGTGCCATTGCAACAACCTGGAGCTCAATGCTCTTAAGACAGTGGAATTGATTGAAGACTTTAGGAGAGCCCCCCCCCCTTCCCTCGCCTCACTCACCATCAACAACATTACAGTCACATCTGTGGAGTATTTTAAGTTCCTGGGAACCATCATCTTCAAGGACCTTAAATGGGGGGGGGCACCATTGACTCCACAGTCAAAAAAGCACAACAGAGGATGTACTTCCTGCGGCAGCTGAGGAAACACAATCTGCCACAGGCAATGATGGTACAATTCTATACGGCCATCGTAGAGCCTGTCCTCACCTTCTCCATCGTGGTTTGGTTTGGCTCAGCCACCAAGCACGACACCCGGAGACTGCAGCGAATCGTCCGATCAGCAGAGAAGATTATTGGCTGCAACCTTCCCTCCATTAACAAACTGTACACTGCAAGGGCCAGGAAGCGAGCGGGCAAGATCATCTCTGACCCCTCTCACCCTGGCCACAAACTCTTTGAATCACTTCCCTCTGGAAGGCAACTCCAGACTGTCAAAGCTGCCACAGCCAGACCTTTTATGAGAAGCCACCACCAGGAATGATTAAGGAAGATGATGACAAGCCAGAAGATTGTATTCCAGATCTGCCGGGTAATGAAGAAGCTAGAGACTTCCTAGCCCATGCTCCGACCAGAGGACTTTGGATGCCATTGGGAAAAGAAGTAAAAGTCATGCAGTGTTGGAGATGCAAAAATTTTGGACACAGAACTGGGGATAGAGAATGTCCCTACTTCATTAGCGGAAATCAGAAATTGGAACAGTTCAGAGTAGCTCATGAAGATCCCATGTATCAAATGTCATTAGAAACGGGAATAATCCCCGAGGATTGGCGTACTGTGCATGTTGTTCCATTGTTTAAAAAGGGTTCTAAGAGTAAACCTAGCAATTATAGACCTGTTAGTTTGACTTCAGTGGTGGGCAAATTAATGGAAAAGATACTTAGAGATAATATATATAAGCATCTAGATAAACAGGGTCTGATTAGGAACAGTCAACATGGATTTGTGCCTGGAAGGTCATGTTTGACTAATCTTCTTGAATTTTTTGAAGAGGTTACTAGGGAAATTGACGAGGGTAAAAGCAGTGGATGTTGTCTATATGGACTTTAGTAAGGCCTTTGACAAGGTTCCTCATGGAAGGTTGGTTAAAAAGGTTCAACTGTTGGGTATAAATGCAGGAATAGCAAGATGGATTCAACAGTGGCTGAATGGGAGAAGCCAGAGGGTAATGGTGGATGGCTGTTTCATCGGGTTGGAGGCAGGTGACTAGTGGGGTGCCTCAGGGATCTGTGCCACTTCCTTTGCCACTTGTTTGTCAATGTACTCTACAATGATCTGTATGACTAGGTGTGGTATTTTGGATCATCCGTAAGTATGCAGATGATACCAAGATAGTGGCTAATAAAGAGGATTTGCAAAGTCTAGTGAGTGATTTAGGCAATGTACAAAAATGGGCTGAAAGATGGCAGATGGAGTTTAATGCTGATAAATGTGAGGTGCTACACCTTGGCAGGACAAATCAAAATAGGGCTTACATGGTAAACAGTAGGGAATTGAAGAATACAGTTGAACAGAGGGATCTGGGTATAACCGTGCATAGTTCCTTGAAGGTGGAATCTCATATAGATAGGGTGGTAAAGAAAGCTTTTGGTATGCTAGCCTTTATAAATCGGAGCATTGAGTATAGAAGCTGGGATGTAATGTTAAAATTGTACAAGGCATTGGTGAGACTAAATCTGGAGTATGGGGTACAATTTTGGTCGCCAAATTATAGGAAGGATGTCAACAAAATAGAGAGAGTACAGAGGAGATTTACTAGAATGTTGCCTGGGTTTCAACAACTAAGTTACAGAGATAGGTTGAATAAGTTAGGTCTTTATTCTCTGGAGCGCAGAAGGTTAAGGGGGGACCTGATAGAGGTCTTTAAAATGATGAGAGGGATAGACAGAGTTGATGTGGACAAGCTTTTCCCTTTGAGAATAGGGAAGATTCAAACAAGAGGACATGACTTCAGAATTAAGGGACAGAAGTTTATGGGGTAATATGAGGGGGAATTTCTTTACGCAGAGAGTGGTGGCAGTGTGGAATGAGCTCCCAGTGGAAGTGGTGGAGGCAGGTTCATTGGTATCATTTAAAAATAAATTGGATAGGCATATGGAGGAGAAGGGAATGGAGGGTTATGGTACGAGTGCAGGCAGGTGGGACTAAGGGGAAAAATATTTGTTCGGCATGGACTTGTAGGGCCGAGATGGCCTGTTTCCGTGCTGTAATTGTTATATGGTTATATGGTTATAAAAAAAGTTCCACGAGTAGTAGCTCTACTCAATAACCAAAAATCTGTAGCCTCCTTTTGCTCCGGTATTTTATTTAATTCACATGATTAATGATGTTTTGTTATTAGTGTTTAATGTTTTATGTATCATTCCTAACTTTCACTGAACCCCTGTTGTCACATTCAGGGGGAGCACCAAGTCAAATTCCTTGTGTGTGAATACTTGGCCAATAAATTTGTCAATTAATTAATCAATTAATTAATCAAACAATTACTTAATTAATTGATAAATTGATTCAATCCCCTAGACCAAATCATTAATATACAACGTGAAGAGTAGCGGCCCCAGCACCGACCCTTGCAGAACTCCACTAGTCATTGGCAGCTAAGGCACTGGCATTCTCAAAGTACTTGGGCAAAGTTTTTCAAACAGGGTTTACCATTCATAAAATCATGTTGACTTGGTTTGATTTACCATTCAGCAAAAAAATGTTGACTTGGTCCGCATGCAATGATCTTCTCAAAATGATTATTTCTTCATTGATAACAGATGGCAGAATCTTGCCAGCAGCACATATTAAGCTGACAGACCTATAATTGCTTTTTGTCTTTCTCCCTTCTTGAGCAATTCATGTTTTTTCATCAGGCCGTGGAGGCCCGATGGCTTGTCTGCATTCAGTCTCATTAGCTTTTCCTGTAGTCTGTGTCTCACAACAATGATTGCTGCAGGCTCTTCCATAATTTTCCTCAGTAGCCCATCTGAAATCATTGGCATGTTTGCAGTGGCAGTGAGGATTATAGCAAAGTATTGGTTTAACCGATCGCCCCAATTTCTTGTTTCCTGTCATTAACTCTCTAGTCTCACTGTCTAGTGCTCACGCACTTAGCATTGGCTAACTCTTATTATAAATCCATAAAATGTCTGGTTTTTGCTTTGATATCATGGTTCATTCACAAGCAATGTTCTCTCTCCTGATTAATATTTTAGTCTCTTGAATGTCTGTGCTGAACAGACGCTAAGATAAACTAATCTCCTCTGCTCCACATTTTCCATTTCCCTCCACTCCCTGCTTATCCATGTGCCTATCTATAAGGTTCTTAAATGCCACTACTGTATATGTCCCGCTGAGTTACTGAAGCAATTTGTGTCTATCTTCCTTTTACTCTCACTGGAGCCCCACTTGATGTTCCATAAACACACCGGGGCCCTATTCTCAGGCTCCTTTGAACTTGCTGGTGTTCAGTCTCCTTTAAATCAATCAGATATTATTCACCAAGAATGTTTTGCAACAAACGAGGAATTTCACTGGCCAGGTCAGTCATACAATTAAAAGCAACAGACTCAAAAAACACTTTTTAACATGAACATCCACCACAGTGACTCCTACACATTCCTCACTGTGATGGAAGGCAAAATAAAGTTCAAGTCCTTCCTTTTGTTCTTCCTCGGTCGGGGGCCTCGAGCCCTCCGTTGACGGGACGGTCTTGACTCCCGTAGCCGGCGGCATTCGGGCACTCCACGTCGAGGCATTCAGCTCCTGCATCGGGGGGTTGTCAGCTCCCCGCTCAGGGTGACCGAACCTCGTGTCAGGGCTGGTATAACCTTCTTTGGCGTTGGAGCTCCCGACTAGCCTCTCCCGAGACTGCGAGCTCTTGATGGTAAGAGTGACGGTGAGAGCGATCCCAGGCAAGGGATCCGCTCCAATGTTAAGTCTGCGCCCCGTGGTGGGGCTCACGACAATCCGAGGCGGCTACCAGCTCCAGCGATCGTAGGCCGCAGAGCCCGGAGAATGTGATCCGAAAATTGATCACATCTCCGGGAAGGTAAGAACTTGAAAAAAAGGTTTCCCCTGATCCCCCCCCCTCCCCCCACATAAAACAAACCGAAGTACATTAAATCAAACTCTTAACAGACGCTAAAAATAACAAAAGATGAAAAAATGAACGGACTGCCGGCAGGGCTGGCCATCTCCCTGGCTCCCCTGGTGGTCTTAAATAGCACCAAAGTTCTCAGGCTTACCAATTTTGGGGATTTTTGCCTTTCTAATATTCTAATTTTGTAATTCCTATATTGTATATTTTCGCAGAGGAGCTAGTAATGATGATAAAATGGTTGTCATAGAAAATTTGTGGGTCAAGGATCCTGGAAAAAAAACTAATAATGTGGTAAATGTAACTCCTTTTAAATAGTGTGCTTGGTATTGAGTCCAGACACCAAGCAAGTTACCAATGTCTATGTTTTAATCACAACCACACTGCATCTATGTTTTCTAGTAAAACCAAAATCGTAATCATCATAATCATAAACATACTTTATTAGCCAAGTATGTTTTGCAACATACGAAGAATTTCATTTGCCATACAGTCATACCAATAAAAAGCAACAGAACACACAAAGTACATTTTAACATAAACATCCACCACAGTGATTCCTCCGCATTCCTCACTGTGAAGGAAGGCGGAAAAAAAGTCCCTGTTTAAGAATGAACTGCAGATGCTGGAAAATCGAATGTAGACAAAAATGCTGGACTTTCTCCTCCCCTTCTCAGCTCTCCCTCAGCCCACTGGCTCCACCTCTTCCTTTCTTCCTCCCGTCCCACCCTCACATCAATCTGAAGAAGGGTTTCGACCCGAAACGTTGCCTATTTCCTTCACTCCATAGATGCTGCCTCACCCGCTGAGTTTCCCCAGCATTTTGTCTACCTTCAATCTCTTCCCTTCTTTGTTCTCCCATGGTCATATGCATGCTTTACTTCCAATCCTATGTCAAAAATGTACAGTTGTTTGATAACTCTTTTGTTTTAATCTTTATTAAACTTAGCACCGCTGTTCGTAATAAATAACTAGTATAACCTGTCAATCCTATTTATTTTATAAACTATGCAGTTTAAACATAATATAGTACAGGGTTTTTAAAAATCTTTTATTGTTTTGAAATATCTGTAATACTTTTGCTGAAATAAAATGTTATAACCGCAGGATGTGTCTACATGGGAATATTTTGAGAATGAATTGTACTTGATAGGAGCTATCATCACAGTGGGAACACTTTTATATATTCAACATGTGGCTGAAGACTGAGATGCAGAACTAATCCTTGAATACATCAGTCTCAAATATTCGCTCATATATTTTACTTAGGCCTGGTTCTCAATTATGCTTTGCATTGTAATTCCACATTTTCCTTCACCATAAGAGTGGTAAAACTGCGGGTAAGTTACTGGCACAACATAAATGCAGGGTCTCCTATTAATACTACAGGACAGCTCAGGGTCGGAATTTCGCGATTGATGCTTTTACCACAACCATTGTTGGGCCAAGTTCTCCGGATGTAATTTTCTGTTTTTTTGTTGAGTTAGGATGATGGATGTGATTTATTCTTTCGCCAATTGCCTCAATTTGCATTTCAGTGTCGAGAGTATATTATAAGACATCAGATATTGAACAAGGTCGGACCTTATGCCTGCTAAACAATGGATTTGTCTGTCTCAATTTATATAATTGGACACAAGTCTCATGTTGATGGAGATACCAGGCAAGATGATGGCAGATTTAAACCAGCATTTCTTAATATACATTGAAGCCATATATAATACTACATTGTATTCACTTTATGTCACAAGTTTCATAGATATACAATTCTCTATGCCCATGGCCTTTCTCCAGCATGGTTTCCAGTGAAATGACTCGATAAAATCTGTTCATTGCCAAATTATAAATGGTAGTTGAATATCAAGATGGGTCTCGACCCAAAACATCACCCATTCCTTCTCTCCAGTGATGCCACCTGTCCTGCTAAGTTATAGCCCTGTCCCACTGTGCGAGTTCATTCCAAGAGCTCTCCCGAGTTTAAAAAAAATCAAACTCGTGGTAAGCACGGAGAATGAACTTAGCGGGTACGTCGGAGCTCGGGACGTCTCTTAGCGTTAACGGCCGGTACTCGGGAAGACTCGCTAACGGAAGGTAAGCACGGGAAGACTCGTGAAGATTTTTCAACATGATGAAAAATGTCCACGAGAGCCCCGAGTACCGACGAGTGGCCATTACCGTCAATCTCCGAGTTCGAATCAGGGCAAACTCTTGGAATGAACTCGTACCGTGGGACGTTGATTTTACTCCAGCATTTTGTGGCTATCTTCAGTTTAAACCAGCATTTGTCAGTTTCTTCCTGCACAGATGAATATCCTCTGTAATTTAGCAGGCAGCAATTATTGTCAGACTTGTCTTGGAGATTTGCAGATAAATCTTGTCCCACAGTGGCAGAGTGGGTATGTTGATTGTTACCACTAACTAGTTTATCTAATGGATTAGAATTCTTCGGATGATCCTTTTATGTGACGTGGATTGTTAATCATCACATGGGGATTCCAAAATTATAGCTCCAATTCACTGAGATCTGAAAGGTTGCAACATCATTTGTTAAATTAAAAACACATGTACAGGGACTCAAACCCGAAAGTATGTTGAGCCAGTAACGAAATTGAAGTTTTCTGCCAATAAGATTGTTTCAATTGATAATTATCTTTTGAAAGCAGTTAATCATTAGCTTTGCACATTAGGAAAGTTAGGATATCTATCCATGTGTCATCGCCCTTTGGAAACAGGCCCTTCAGCCCATATTGTCCTAGCTGATCAAGTTGGCATACTGGGTTTGTCCCATTTGCCTATAATTGTGAATAACTCTCTAAACCCATACATATGTCCAAATGTCTTTCAAAAGTCACAATTATATCTGCTTCTACACCTTCCTCAATCCAGATATGGATAATGTTCAGAGTGAAAAAGCTGTGCCTGAGGTCCCTTCATGCTGTATTTCAAAACTTAATCTCTCCCATCTCTCTTTAAGTCGATGCCCTGTTTTAGAATTCATTACCTTGGGAAAAAGTCTGTCAGTATCACTTTATCCATGCCTCTCGTGATCTTCTTCACTTCAATATGGTCACCCCTCAACCTTTTGTGCTTCATGGAAAAAAGTCTCAGTCCAACCAGCTTTTTCCTGTAATTCAAGCCCACAAAGCCCATTTAACATCCTCGTGAATCTCTGTTGCACCCTTTCGAACTCAATCCAACATAGCACCAAGATGTCTTCAAGTTATTTAGACCACTTCCAATAAAATGTAGTCACTTTGCAACCTTACAGTTTCATTGGATTGCTTAATTAACTTTTATTGAGGGATGGATCACTCAAATATCTTCCAATTTAAGATCGGATTTTAAATTGTCTCACTGCAAGAGTGGAGTTTCATTTGTCTTGCAAATTTATGTGCAGAGTGAATCAATTGTTTTTTTCTTTGGGGAATGGCCATGGCAACAAGAGAGAGTGTTGGCCAGTAAATTGCTCAAAATAATAACCTATTTATTTTTAATGGACAACTGAAATATAACGCATAAAGTTTAATATGAACCAATAATATATTAATGCCATGTGGAGATTCTGGAAGTGCAGACAGATGATTGAGAGTGTGTAGGATTGAGAGAGGTGGCATCTTTTGAATATGACATTAAAGCATGGTCCTATCTTCCCATATATTTTGAACAACAAATGAGTTCTCCTGGTGTCCCGGCCATTATTTCTCCTTCAACCCTTATCTTTAAAACAGTTGATAATTGATCATTCATCCCATCCAGTCAGAATGGTTTTTTTTCCCAGGGTGGAAATGTCAAATACTGGTGGTCATTGCTTAAAGGACAGCTTTTAAGGGGGAAAGTGTTTTCCACAGAGGTGCCTGGAATATGCTGCCAGGAGAGGTGATAGAAGCAGATAAGATAGTAACTTTTAAGAGGCATTTAAACAGACACATGGACATGCTGGGAATGTGGGGAATGCAGGCAGATGTGCAGCTTAAATTGGCATCATTATCGACATAAACATTGTGGGCTGGAGGGCCTGTTCCAGTGCTTTACTGGTTTATGTAAATTGAGAGTATATTTCTAAAGTATTCTAATATCTGTAGCATGCCTTGAGCATCCTGAGTGGGGGGGGACACCGCCACTGAGTGGGGCAATAGGAATGGGGGGGGGGGGGGGGGATCTGGCGTGGGGGAGCTGTTGGGGAGAGAGGGGGGGGTGGGGCAAAAGGAGAAGCCGGGAAGCATTGTAACTTTGTCAGTGCCGTAGGTGGCTGCTATGTGTATACATTGTGTATGCAAGCAAAGAATCTCACTGTGCCTATTCACATGTGACAATAATGTATTCCTATTCCTTTCATAAGGTCATGACGGGGAGAGGGGGGGGCTATAAACAAGAAGCCGGCCGGATATATGTAACTGTTACAGACCAAGTGCGACCCATTGGGTCTGCTCCCCCTATGGTGTGATACAATATTGTGTTCCTGCAAGCAAAGTAAGATCTCACTGTGCCTATTCACAGTGTGAAAAAAAATTCCAATTGCACCTACCCTGCCTGCTGCCTATTCCTTGCAATACCAAGGTCCCCCTCCTGTTGAAGACTTGCGTGATATCCCACTGAGGTGAAAAGTTCAGAGGCCTTGCAACTTTGTTTTTGAAGTGTGTTGGGAGATAGGAAGGACAGCGAACACAATAGGAAGAAAGGCCGGACATATTTAAATGTTATGGAAAATCCGGCAGCAGACTTTTCACTGGCTTTCACTTCAATGTCCTATGTTATTTGGTCAACTTCACTCCAGGATATCACTTCTTCCAACATAGCTAGTTGATTTTGAAGTTTCCTAAAGTCTCTTGAGTTCAAACTATTTGAGATACTTAATTCTTCTTCAGAAACGGAGTCACAATCAGCTCTATTGCACCATGTGTGTATCAAAATAACGGTCTTTGCAGCAAGATGAAATAAAAAACAACCATCGAGTAATTCCTGCACTGCAATTGAAAACCATTGGACAATGTTCCCATATCACTGCAGTCGTTTTGACATTGAATTACGTTATTTAATTGAAAACAAATAAAGTTAATTCAAGTCAATGTGTAGAAACTATACTTAAGAATTGAAAAATGTGAACTTAGCTCTGCATTTAAAAAAAAACAAGAAATAATTATCTCTTTGTAATATTTTCTACTTGTTCTCACAAATGCAATGGAATTATGTTGACTTTGCATCACATTAGAGTGACGCTGGTTTCCTGAGGTGTATTTTAACGGCCCAGTGAATAAATTCCACGTGTTCTTCCTGACAACATTCAACAATCCCGTTCTGTTCGGACAAGCAACATGATCCTTCAGGTAACTTTCTGCTTCCTCACACGTATTTCCTTTAAGCTTTGCATTTGAAATGTGTTGCATTAGAAATGCCTGTTTGCAGGGACAGCACATGAGAGCGAAAGGAAATAGGAAATGAGAATCCCTAGAACATAGAAAGACTAATAGAGAGCGAGTGACAGAGTGTGACGAACATAAAGGGAGAGAAAAACACAGTAATAGTGAGATAACTTGGAAAACCTTTAGGAAAAAGAGAGGTTAGAATCCCCGGTGGACAAAAATGTTGGAGAAACTCAGCGGGTGAGGCAGCATCTATGGAGCGAAGGAAATAGGCGACGATTCGGGTCGAGACCCTTCCTCAGACTGATGTGGGGGTGGGGGGGGCGGGAAAAAGAAAGGAAGAGGAGGAGGCAGTGGGCTGTGGGAGAGCTGGGAAGGGGAGGGGAAAGAAGGAGAAAGCAAGGACTACCTGAAATTGGAGGTCAATGTTCCTACCGCTGGGGTGCAGACTACCCAAGCAAAATATGAGGTGCTGTTCCTCCAATTTACAGTGGGCCTCACTCTGGCCATGGAAGAGGCCCAGGACATAAAGGTCGGATTCGGAATGGGAGGGGGAGTTGAAGTGCTGAGCCACAGGGAGATCAGGTTGGTTAATACGAACCGAGCGGAGGTGTTGGGCGAAGCGATCGCCAAGCCCACGCTTGGTCTCACCGATGTAGAGCAGCTGACACCTAGAGCAGCGGATGCAATAGATGAGGATGGAGGAGATGCAGGTGAACCTCTGCAGCACCTGGAAAGAATCTCCCATCGTTTGAGATTGAAAAATGATAATAAACACGTAGCAATTCTGTCAGTTTTATGTTTCTATGGATGTGATTTTTTTTTTCCCCAGAAATGTGAAATCACATCGAAAGCAGACATGTACTATTAGTAGAACTATTAGTTTTTTTGCCTTCTTTTGTATTTCAGCAGTTCCAATTGTACTGTTTTACAGGCCAGCCCACTACAGTCTTAATTTGTGTTGTTCAGATGCGATTACTTTGGTTTTATAGAATTTTGACTAAATTGTAGGGTCTGAGTTGACATATTTATCTCTTCTGAAACCTTTTGGCTTCAGGTCTGTGTACAAACCTGCCAGTGTAGTTGGTGAGATGAGGGACTTGCAGAGAAGTACGTTGTATTTCAGCTGGTAGTTACCAATCAATAAAAGTTTTAGTCGTGATGAATAGTGATGGTCATAGAGTCATAGATTTATACAGCACAGAAACAGGCTCTCTGATCTAACTTGTCCATGCTGACCAATCTACAGTATCTGAGCCATTCCATTTGCCTGCATTTGGCCCATATCCTCAAACTTTTTAAATCATGTACCTATCCAAAGGTTTTTTAAACATTGCACCCACCTCTGCTGCTTCCTCTGGCAGCTTGTTTCATCTACCCACTACTTCTCTCTGTGAGAAATGGTTGCCCCTCAGGTCCCTTTTAACCCTTTCCACTCTCAACTTGGATCTACACCCTCTTTAGACTATAGAGTCTCCTGCCCTGGGAAAAAAGGCTGGGACCATCCATCTCTTCTATGTCCCTCACGATTTGATATACCTCTACAATGTCACTTCTCTAGCACCTGTATTCCAGGGAAAGATGTCCCATCCTATTCAGCCTCTCCTCCTCTACCCCATCTTCAGCTTAACGACATCCTTCCTATAGTTGGACTGTCAAGACTGTGCACAGTAGTTCAAGTGTGGTCTCACCAATGACTTGTACATTTGTTAAATGACGTCCCAAGACCTGCACTTAATGCCTTGACTGATGAAGGCCAGCATCCCAAATGCCTGCGTTACCAGCCTTTCTATCTGTGCCAACACATTCATGGAACTAAGGTACACAAAAATACTGGAGAAACTCAGCGGGTGCAGCAGCATCTATGGAGCGAAGGAAATAGGCAACGTTTTGGGTGAAGAAGGGTTTTGGCCCGAAACATTGCCTATTTCCTTCGCTCCATAGATGCTGCTGCACCCGCTGAGTTTCTCCAGCATTTTTGTGTACCTTCGATTTTCCAGCATCTGCAGTTCCTTCTTAAACACATTCATGGAACTATGTGCCTGTATCCCAAGGTCTTTCTGTTCTCCAGTTCTACACTCTCTTTAACTTACCAAAATGCAACAGGTTACACTAAGAGTCCAGGAGCCATACAACATGGAAACTTCAGCCTAACCTGGCCATACCGACCAACATGCCCATCTACTCTAGTCTCACCTGCCCTCGTTTGGCCCATATCCTTCTATGTACGTCCAAATGTATTTTAAACCTTGTCTTCCCCCCTTAATCTCTGTGTCCTCTGGTTCTTGATTCCCCTACTCTGGGTAATGGACTCTGTGTCCTATCTATTCCTCGCATGCTCTTATTCACGTCTATAAGTTCACCCCTCATCCTCATGTGCTCCAAGGAATAATGTCTTAGCCTGCTCAACCTTCCCCGATAGCTCAGACCCTCGAGTCCTGGTAACCTCATAAATCTAATCTGTAACATTTTCAAGCTTAACAACATCTTTCCTGTAATAGGGTGACCAAAACTGAACACAATACTCTAAATATAGCCTTACCAATGTCTTTTACAGCTGTTATTTAACCTCCTAAATTCTATACTCAATAGTTTGACTAATGATGGCCAAAGTGCCGAAAGCTTTCTTGACCACCCTTTCTACCTGTGATGCCACTTACAATTAACGGTGTACCTGCACTCCTAGATTCCTCTGCCCTACAACATACTCCCAATGCCTACCATTCACAGTGTAGGTCCTGCCATGATTTGACTTTCCACAATTCAACATCTTGCACTTATCTGTATTAAACTTCTTTAACCACCTGAGCCCACCTGTCCAACTAATCAAAGTCATGTTGCAATTTTTTATTACCATCTTCGCTATCTATAATGCCGCCCACTTTTGTGTCATCTGCAAATTTGCTAATCATGCCTTGTACATTCTCATCCAAATTCAACATATAAGCCACAAACAGCAATGCGCCCAGCACTGAACTCTGAGGGACACCACTAATTACAGGTTTCAAGTCCAAAAAACAACCTCCACCATCACCCTGTGCTTCCTTCCATGAATTCTCTATCCAGTCAGCTAGCTCTCCCTGGATCTCATGCGATCTAACCTTCCAGAGCAACAAACTGTAAGGAACTTTATCAAATGCCTTGCTGAAGTCCATACAGGCAACGTCTACAGTTTTGGTCTCATCAACCTTTTTAGACAATGTCTACAGTTTTGGTCTCATCAACCTCCAAAAACTCAATCAGATTCGTGAGACACAATCTCCCATGTACAAAAGTGTGGTGACTCTCCCTAATCAGTCCGTGTTTAGACATGTTACATTCATTTTATGTACAACTTCTTTTTTTTTTTTAGGAAAAAAAGAAGAATAGAAAACGGGAGATTGAAGGAGAAATAGCTCTTTATTATTCTTGACCATCCTTCACCCGATCCTGAAACAGTTAATTTCTACAGCTTAAAAACCCATGTCGAAACAACATTGTCATCCAAACCATGAATGTGGATAACAATAATTCTAGCACTAATCCCTGTGGCGCATCACTGGTCACAGGCCACCATTCAGAATTACCATCTTCCTCTGCCACCCCCAATACGTACAAATCCATTTGGCTATCACACCCTGGGCCCCATGTGACTGATTGATTAATTTGTTGATTGATTGATTGATGGCATGAATTATGCAGCATGGAAACAGGCCCTTTGGCCCATTCACATTATAACCATATAACCATATAACAATTACAGCACGGAAACAGGCCATCTCGGCCCTACAAGTCCGTGCCGAACAACTTTTTTCCCTTAGTCCCACATGCCTGCACTCATATCATAACCCTCCATTCTCTTCTCATCCATATGCCTATCCAATTTATTTTTAAATGATACCAACGAACCTGCCTCCACCACTTCCACTGGAAGCTCATTCCACACCGCTACCATTCTCTGAGTAAAGAAGTTCCCCTCATGTTACCCCTAAACTTCTGTCCCTTAATTCTGAAGTCATGTCCTCTTGTTTGAATCTTCCCTATTCTCAAAGGGAAAAGCTTGTCCACATCAACTCGGTCTATCCCTCTCATCATTTTAAAGACCTCTATCAAGTCCCCCCTTAACCTTCTGCGCTCCAGAGAATAAAGACCTAACTTATTCAACCTTTCTCTGTAACTTAGTTGTTGAAACCCAGGCAACATTCTAGTAAATCTCCTCTGTACTCTCTCTATTTTGTTGACATCCTTCCTATAATTGGGCGACCAAAATTGTACACCATACTCCAGATTTGGTCTCACCAATGCCTTGTACAATTTTAACATTACATCCCAGCTTCTATACTCAATGTTTAAGAGGGAACTGCAGATGCTGGAGAATCGAAGGTTACACAAAAAAGCTGGAGAAACTCAGCGGGTGCAGCAGCATCTAGGGAGCGAAGGAAATAGGCAACGTTTCGGGCCGAAACCCTTCTTCAGACTGATCGGGGGCGGGGGTGGGCGGGGACAAGAAAGGGAAAAGGAGGAGGAGCCCGAAGGCTGGGGGATGGGAGGAGACAGCAGGGGGGCTGAGGAAGGGGAGGAGACAGCAAGGACTAACAAAATTGGGAGAATTCGATGTTCATGCCCCGGGGATGCAGACTCCCAAAACGGAATATGAGGTGCTGTTCCTCCAATTTCCGGTGCTGCTCGCTGTGGCCATGGAGGGGACCCAGGACAGAGAGGTCGGAGACGGAGTGGGAGGGGGAGTTGAAGTGCTGAGCCACCGGGAGGTCAGCTTGGTTATTGCGGACCGAGCGGAGGTGTTCGGCGAAACGATCGCCCAACCTCCGCTTGGTCTTACCGATATAGATCTGCTGACATCTAGAGCAGCGGACGCAATAGATGAGGTTGGAAGAGATGCAGGTAAACCTCTGTCGGACCTGGAACGATTGCTTGGGTCCTTGAACGGAGTCGAGGGGGGAGGTAAAGGGCCAAATGTTGCATCTCTTGCGGTTGCAAGGGAAAGTGCCCGGGGAGGGGGTGGACCGAGAGGGAAGGGAAGAATTGACAAGGGAGTTATGGAGGGAGCGGTCTTTGCGGAAGGCAGATATGGGGAGGAGATGGGAAGATGTGGCGAGTGGTGGGGTCACGTTTGGAGGTGGCAAAACTGACGGAGGATTACTTTTTGTATGTGACGGCTGGTGGGGTGAAAGGTGAGGACTAGGGGCCCTTGTTGCGAGTGGGGGGATGGGGACCAGAGAGCAGTGTTGCGGGGTATGGAAGAGACCCTGGTGCGAGCCTCATTTATGGTGGAGGAGGGGAACCCCCGTTCCCTGAATAATGATGACATTTCAGATGTCCTGGTGTGGAACGCCTCATCCGTGGAGCAGATGCGGCGTAGACGGAGGAATTGGGAGTAGGGGATGGAGTCCTTACAGGAAGCAGGGTGGGAAGAAGTGTCAAGTCCAGATAGCCATGGGAGTCAGTGGGTTTATAGTGTATGTCGGTCAGAAGACTATCACCTGCAATGGAGATAGTGAGGTCAAGGAATGGTAGGGAAGTGTCGGAAATGGTCCAGGTGTATTTGAGTGCCGTCGGAAATGGTCTATACTCAATGCTCTGATTTATAAAGGCTAGCATACCAAAAGCTTTCTTTACCACCCTATCTATATGAGATTCCACCTTCAAGGAACTATGCACGATTATTCCCAGATTCCTCTGTTCAACTGTATTCTTCAATTCCTTACCATTTACCATGTACGTCCTATTTGATTTGTCCTGCCAAGGTGTAGCACCTCACATTTATCAGCATTAAACTCCATCTGCCATCCTTCAGCCCATTTTTCCAAATGGCCTAAATCACTCTGTAGACTTTGGAAATCCTCTTCATTATCCACAACACCCCCTATCTTGGTATCATCTGCATACTTACTAATCCAATTTACCACACCTTCATCCAGATCATTGATGTACATGACAAACAACAAAGGACCCAACACAGATCCCTGAGGCACCCCACTAGTCACCTGCCTCCAACCCGATAAACAGCCATCCACCATTACCCTCTGGCTTCTCCAATTCAGCCACTGTTGAATCCATTTTACTATTCCTGTATTTATACCCAACAGTTTAACCTTCTTAACCAACCTTCCATGAGGAACCTTGTCAAAGGCCTTACTAAAGTCCATATAGACAACATCCACTGCTTAACCCTCGTCAATTTCCCTAGTAACCTCTTCAAAAAATTCAAGAAGATTAGTCAAACACGACCTTCCAGGCACAAATCCATGTTGACTGTTCCTAATCAGAGAGAGAGTATATTTAATTGTCATTTGGACCCCTGGAGGTCCAAATGAAATGCCGTTTCTGCAGCCATACATTACACACAAATAGACCCCAGACACAACATAATTACATTTTACATAAACATCCATCACATAGCTGTGATGGAAGGCCAAATAAACTTATCTCTCCACTGCACTCTCTCCCCCCCGATGTCAGAGTCAAAGTCAAAGCCCCCGGCTGGCGATGGCGATTGTCCCGCGGCCATTGAAGCCACGCCGGGTGGTGCGAGGTCGCACACCGGGTCTTGATGTTGGAGCCCCCGGCGTGCGCTCGCAAAGTCCCGCATTCCAAGCCGCGCGGGGCAGTGGTGCTAGGCCCCGCTCCAGGACCTCTTCGACCCCGCAACTCGGGCGGGAGAAGTCGCCGTTGCAGGAGCCCCGAAAAGCGGTCTCCCCCCAGGAATCCGCGGGCTCCCAGTGCCGCCGTCCGCAGGCCCGCAGCAGCAGCCTCCGCATCAGCAGCAGCAGCGGCATCGGCAGCAGCAGCAGCAGCAGCAGCAGTGGCAGCGGCAGCGCTCCTCCACCGCTCCACCCGCTCCGGTCTCGGCCAGCTCCGCGACGGTGAGGTGAGTCGGCACCTGAGTCCCCGGCTTCTTCCTGTTGGAGGCCGCTCCTCGTTGCGGCCCCAACGACAGCTGAGACCCGACGAGAAAAGGTCGGGTCTCCAGTGCAGGGAGAGATTCAAAAGTCCCCCCCCCCCCCCACCCCCCCCCCACCCCCACCCCCCCACACACACACCCCAACATAAAATAACAAAAACTACATAAAAACACAGACAAAAAATAATAAAAACGCGGACAGGCTGCAGAGGCCGCTGCTGACCAGAGTCGCGCCGCCTACCGTTGCTGGAAATACTCAAAATCAGACCCTGTTTATCCAGATGCTTATATATATTATCTCTAAGTATCTTTTCCATTAATTTGCCCACCACTGAAGTCAAACTAACAGGTCTATAATTGCTAGGTTTACTCTTAGAACCCTTTTTAAACAATGGAACAACATGCGCAGTACGCCAATCCTCGGGGACTATTCCCTTTTCTAATGACATTTGAAATATTTCTGTCATAGCCCCGGCTATTTCTACACTAACTTCCCTCAATGTCCTAGGGAATATCCTGTCAGGACCTGGAGACTTATCCACTTTTATATTTTTTTGACCATCATTCGTCCTTTCACACTAGATCTATGTTATCTCACCATATCATCCATTTCATACAATCTCGGGGCAATTTACAGAGGCCAATTAACCTACAAATCTGCATGTCCTCGGGATGTGGGAAGGAAACCGGAGCATCCTGAGGAAACAGGGAGGACTTGCAAACTCCACACAGAACACCACCCGAGGTCAGGATCAAAGCCAATTCTCTGGCATTGTGAGGCAGTAGCTCTACCAGCTGTGCCACTGTGTCGCTGTGCTGCCCTCCTGATCTAACCCCTGGATATAACCTTCCATTCTAGCCTATTGTGCAGGACCTTGTCAAAGGCCTTGTTACATTGTCTCCAGCCAACATCTACACCCTGTACTCATCAATCCTCTTTGATACCTTATTTTTGAGTCAAGATTTCCCATGCACAGAGCAATCCTGACTATCCTTAATCAGTCCTTGTCTTTCCGAATGCCGGTAAATCCTGTCTGGCAGAACCCGCACCAGATACTTTCCACCACTGATGCAAGGCTCAATGGCCTGTAGTTGCCTGAATTGGCCTTGCAGCCCTTAAACAAAGGTGGTATGTACTCCATCTTACATAGTGCTCATGTTATTGAAAGAACATGAATACAGCTCCATATTGTACATCAAGTTCTTAAATCTATTTTACACTCAATTGTTTCCAAATGTGCTTTCATCTGGAGATGATGTACATATTTAATAACAGATGCATTTTCTATATCAAAGCATCGCATTCCCTTTATAGTGGGGAAACATACTTTATATTCTAAAGGAATGACCAGAGCAGAGATCTTTCACATTTTGTCAAACATTCTCACAAACAGACACCCAAGAAACAATTTTGCTTTCAAGGTCTAACATTTTTTTGTTGATGGATTAGGAGGCAAGTGAGAGGTGCCATTAAATAATAAACTACCGACATTTTAAACTTTTCCTATGAAGAGTAAACCCTTCATGATATGAAAGTTAATAAATAGTAGTAGAATTACCCATTGGATAGGCTGCCATAAAGCAAAAATATGAGAAATAACTGTATTTAGGTTCGGTCGCAAAGTAAATTTCAAGAGAATTGCTAATTGATCACATTTTTTTCAGAACTTTCATTTTTCAATTTTTGTTTTTCCTTATTTCAGAAGATGAACAAATGTAATTCCATAGTTCCATGCAAGCAGCTGCACAAGTGGATAGTGTGACCAAAAGGCATAATACTCACTCTATACCCATGACTGCGTAGCCAACCACAGTGCGAACTCCATCATCAAGTTCGCTGACGACACCACTGTTGTGGGACGTATCACTGATGGGGATGAGTCAGAATATATAAGGGAGATCGAGCAACTGTCCATATGGTGCCAGCGCAATAACCTGGCCCTCAACACCAGCAAAACCAAGGAACTGATTGTGGACTTTGGAAGGAGTAGGAGGGGGACCCACAGCCCCATTTATATCAATGGGTCGATGGTTGAAAGGGTCAAGAACCTCAAATTCCTGGGCGTGCACATCTCTGAAAATCTTTCCTGGTCCGAGAACACTAACGCAATTATCAAAAAAGCTCATCAGCGCCTCTACTTCCTGAGAAGATTACGGAGAGTCGGTTTGTCAAGGAAGACTCTCTCTAACTTCTACAGGTGCACAGTAGAGAGCATGCTGACCGGTTGCATCGTGGCTTGGTTCGGCAATTTGAGCGCCCTGGAGAGGAAAAGACTACAAAAAGTAGTAAACACTGCCCAGTCCATCATCGGCTCTGACCTTCCTTCCATCGAGGGGATTTATCGCAGTCGCTGCCTCAAAAAGGCTGGCAGTATCATCAAAGACCCACACCATCCTGGCCACACACTCATCTCCCTGCTACCTTCAGGTAGAAGGTACAGGAGCCTGAAGACTGCAACAACCAGGTTCAGGAATAGCTACTTCCCCCACAGCCATCAGGCTATTAAACCTGGCTCAGACAAAACTCTGATTATTAATAACCACTTTCTGTTATTTGCACTTTACCAGTTTATTTATTCATGTGTGTATATATTTATATCATGGTATATGGACACACTTATCTGTTTTGTAGTAAATGCCTACTATTTTCTGTGTGCTTAAGCAAAGCAAGAATTTCATTGTCCTATACAGGGCCACATGACAATAAACTCACTTGAACTTGAACTTGGACAAGCTTACCTTCATCATTTGGGGAATTGAATATCAAAATTAGGAAGTCATATTGCAGCAGCATAAACTTTTGGCTAGGCCTCATTTACCATATCTTGTGCAGTTCTGGTCACTGCTCAGTATGAAAGAA
This sequence comes from Leucoraja erinaceus, assembly GCF_028641065.1. Taxonomy (NCBI): domain Eukaryota; kingdom Metazoa; phylum Chordata; class Chondrichthyes; order Rajiformes; family Rajidae; genus Leucoraja; species Leucoraja erinaceus. The sequence goes on from NC_073378.1 coordinate 16,628,519, forward strand.
ATGTATGTTTTAGAGAGAATGCAGGTTTAGCAGAAGAGACGCTGCTGGAATAGAGGGTGTTAGCAGCCTGTTCCACTGTACGAGGTAATTCCAAAGTTCTCCCAAGTTTCCCCTGATTCGAACTCGGAGAATTACAGTAATAGCCGCTCGTAGGTACTCGAGGCTCTCGTGGACATTTTTCAACATGTTGAAAAAACTTCATGAGCTTACCGCGTTTCCCGAGTACCTACCGTTAGCGTTATGCCCCTGTCCCACTTAGGAAACCTGAACGGAAACCTCTGGAGACTTTGCGCCCCACCCAAGATTTCCGTGCGGTTCCCAGAGGTTCCCGGAGGTTTTTGTCAGTCTCCCTACCTGCTTCCACTACCTGCAACCTCCGGCAACCACCTGCAACCTCTGGGAACCGCACGGAAACCTTGTGTGGGGTGCAAAGTCTCCAGAGGTTTCTATTCAGGTTTCCTAAGTGGGACAGGGGCATAACGAGCCGCTAAGAGATGTCCCAAGCTCCGACGTACCCACTTCGTACATTCTACGTACTTACCACGAGTTTCTTTTTTTTTTTAACTCGGGAGAGGTCTTGGGTAAACTTGCATAGTGGGACAGGCCCTTTAGGTGTAAGGAGAGGCTGAGGAGTTAACTGTTAGAAGTTTATAAAACTATGAGAGGTATAGATAGGATAGGTAGTCCTAAGGGAGGATTAATAAAGTAAAAGGCATCGGTTTCATGTGAGATGAGAACTTTTAATGTCAATGTGTAGGAATTTTTTTTTAAACAGAGAGTGGTGGACACCTGGAATGGACTGTCAAAGGAGTCAATAGAAATAGATAGGAGCACAATGTAAATAGGGGCATTTAGACAGATATATTAACAGGCAGAGAATAAAGGAATATAGACCAAGAGCAGCCAGTTGCAATTAGCTTAGAAAGGCATTATGGTGGTGCAGACATGATGAGCTGTTGGACTAATTCCTGTGCTGTACTGTCCTCCCTTCGATGTTCTAAATCATTTTCTCAATGGCAATTCTAATTTTCTACTCAGAAATATTTCAATTCCGATTGACAGAGTTCAATTACAAAACAATTGTTCAGTATAGCAACCAATTTGTCATCATTTATCTGGTCTTTTTATAGTCCTTGCAATGTTTTACCCACTAAAAAGACTGCATTTCAAAAGTGTTTTGCTGATTGCAAAGCACTGTGGCTGGGAATAGGGTAATAATGACTGGGTCTTGTTTAAAATGCAATTTCTTTCCACCTACTGGGCTGGAAGGCATCCAAGGAAGATTGTATGAGTTAACATTAAAATAATATTTGACTGAGATAATTAAACTAAATAGGGAAGCATAATTAAATAGTAGGTTGGATAATGGGATGGATTAAGAAATATGAGCCACTGGTCTGCAAAGGTCTTTATTGTACTTAAAAAAATGACAATGCTTTCATCACTTCAGCGTTTGAAAACATCTCAGTATGATGATTAAGATGGAGAATTGGCACCTAATGTACACTCAGGTGTAGAATACTGGAGATATATTTGCAAGAATGGATTTCCGCATTTCCTGTTATCTTTTATAAATGGCTATTCAAGCAAGGTTTGCTTTCACTAGAGGTCGGATGACCACCAGCCACTATGTTAACACATTTTAACAACTGAGTTTCACAATTATCATTTGAATAATATGTCCTGTGAATATTTAGTGATTGCATTACCAATGCAAATTGTGATAATTTAAACTTTGGCACACTCATACACCACATTAAAAACAACATTGCTGACATCAATGGAATGAGATCAAACTGAAAAATATTTATTTAATTTGCATGTGATATCTGTCTCTGGTTGCCTCAGGAAATGGCAGTTTCTTTTGCAAGAGGCCCAGGCATTAAGACATTAGGTTAGACAGAAGTCACATATAAAGGGCCTGTCCCACTTACGTGTTATTGGCATGCAAATTACGCGACCTCGTGGTCGCGTTGAGGCGCACGGGCATCGTATGGCCGCACGGGACCGGTCCCACTGAGAAACACGGAGGGGTATGTAGTTGTGCGCGACATCGCGCGGGTGCTCTGGAATTTTTGTAGGGTAAATCTTGTGTAGGGTAAATCCTGTGAGGTAACTAACAAGATTGATGAAGGCAAGATAGTTGACGTAGTTTAAATGAACTTTAGTAAGGCGTTTGACAATGGTCCTGCATGGTACGCTGCTCGAAAAGGTCAAGGCACATGTGATTTAAGGCAAGCTGGCTAATTAATGATGTTAAGGATAGTGAGGAAGGTTGTTGAGACTACAGTGGGATACCGATTAGATGGAAAATTTGATAGAGCATTGGCAGATGAAATTTAATCTGGACATGTGCAGGACAAATGAATTGTGGCAAATCAAATTGTGGCACAAACAGTAAATTGTAGGGAGCTAAGGATTATTGATGAACGCAGTGATTCAAACCATTAGTTCCCTGAAAATGGCAGCACAATAGATAGAATGATGAAGAAGGCTTAAGACATTAGCCTTTTTAGGTCTGTCAGGATGTAAATTATAAAAGTTGGCCGATAATGCAAAAACTTTACAAATTGTTGGTTAGACCGCACTTGGAGTATTACCTGCAGTCCTGGTTATCCCTCTGGAAGAAGAACAGGGTCGCACTGGAGAGAATGATGAGGATATTACTTGGATCAGATGGGAGAATTTTAGTTATGCAGAGAGATTAAATAGAGTGGGCTTGTTTTCCCTTGAGAAAAGGATGAGCTATGACCTGATTGAGGAATATAGAATTATGAAAAGAATAGATAGAGTATATAGTTAGAATCTTTTCTTCATGGTAGGGGGGTTAAAAACAAGAATCCATAGGCTTAAGGTGAGAGGATGGAGTTTTGAGGGACAACATTTTTACGCAGAGAATGCTTCTTACTTGGAACTCACTGATAGAGGATGTGAGTTATAATCAGGTAAGACACAAATAGGTAAGGCACAGGAGGACATAGCATGTGCAATTAGTGTAGATAACATGCATCTGCGGGCTAAATAGCCCATTTCTGTGGTGTACGCTTCTGTTACTCTATTTATCCCCTTTCTCCTCCAGTGTCTGAGCTGCATGCAACCGATGGTAATTTTTTTTGTATTAGTGTTCATTTCATTCACCCCATTCCTCATCACAGTAAGTAGCAACGTTTCCAAGCCTCTGCCTTGTCCTCCTCTTCCCCCAAGCAACCCATCCTAACCCCACAGGCACATACCTGGGACAGGGGTGAGCAGCTCCATCTTCTGGATGAATGGTGGAATTTCATGGTTCAGAGGAGTGTGAATAAATATAATACACTAGAGCAGGTGATTAAAAACATAGTGGGAGAGGAGAGAAAGGATGAGAGAGTCAGACAGGCAAGTCTAGAGATTGGGGCCCAGACGGCTGAAGGCAGCTAGCAATAGTAAAAGAGTTAAGGCCATGAGCAAGATGTAGACATTTGCGGATCATAATCCAGGCAGCAGAATGCCACAACTGTTAGAGATGTTGCCTCTTAGCTCCAGCAACCCTGGTTCGATCCTGAACTTCGGCATTTCCCGTCTGGAATTTTCCCATTTTCACTCTGACCCTGTGGGGTTCCCTGGTTATACTTGTTTCCTCATACGTCCCAAACACATATGGATTAGTATGTTAATTGGTTACTGTAAATTGTCCCTTGTGTGTAGATGTGTGGTAGAATCTGGGGATATTAATGGGAGTGTAGTCGGCCCCCTTCGGTCATGACTGACCATGGGTGATGCATCCTAGTTTGCAGGTGATGTGTGGTCGGATGCAAGCCTGGGCGATGTCATATGGAGGACAGGCTGTTGCCCATGCAGCACGTCCCCCCTCTCCACGTCGCTGATCGATCCAAAGGAACAGCGGGGCCGTTACAGTTTGGCACCTGCGCCGTCGCAGGAGCTTCCAGAGCGAGGTTGTAGACAACGACAAACTGCCTTAGGGGCTCTGACTCCGAATTTTCTTGAGGTTTAGACCATGAGCCTTTTCCATGACTAGATATGGCCACAAGGCAGTGGAGGTTTTAAATCAGAGTTTTCCCTCTCCTAGATGGACTGCCTTCCCAGGCTGGTGAGCCCCATCTGCCCGAGACTCATGGGGGCAGGAGCGTCTACCTTCCCGTGCAGGTCTATAACACCTGCCCACTGCCCATGATGGGAATGTAGGAAGAAGCAAAAAATAGGATTAATGTAATTGGGTGTAAATACTCAGTGTGGTTTCAGTGGGCTTGTTTCTGTGTTGTAACTTTCCATGACATAGAAACATAGAAACATAGAAATTAGGTGCAGGAGTAGGCCATTCGGCCCTTCGAGCCTGCACCGCAATTCAATATGATCATGGCTGATCATCCAACTCAGTATCCTGTATCTGCCTTCTCTCCATACCCCCTGATCCCTTTAGCCACAAGGGCCACATCTAACGTCCTCTTAAATATACTCAATGAACTGGCCTCAACTACCTTCTGTGGCAGAGAATTCCACAGATTCACCACTCTGTGTAAAAAATGATTTTCTCATCTCGGTCATAAAGATTTCCCTCTTATCCTTAAACTGTGACCCCTTGTTCTGGACTTCCCCAACATCGGGAATAATCTGAATAGTCTGAAGAAGGAACTGCAGATGCTGGAAGTTCGAAGGTACACAAAAATGCTGGAGAAACTCAGCGGGTTGCAGCAGCTTTTTTGTGTAACCTTCGATTCTCCAGCATCTGCAGTTCCCTCTTAAACATCGGGAATAATCTTCCTGCATCTAGCCTGTCCAACCCCTTAAGAATTTTATAAGTTTCTATAAGATCCCCCCTCAATCTTTTAAATTCTAGTGTGTACAAGCCGAGTCTATCCAGTCTTTCTTCATATGAACGTCCTGCCATCCCAGGAATCAGTCTGGTGAACCTACTCTGCACTCCCTCTATAGCAAGAATGTCTATCCTCAGATTAAGAGACCAAAACTGTACGCAATACTCCAGGTTTGTTCTCACCAAAACCCTGTAGAACTGCAGTAGAACCTCCCTGCTCTTATACTCAAATCCTTTTGCTATGAATGCTAACATACCATTCGCTTTCTTCACTTAAGCACTTTAGAGTAACTGCCAGAAAAAGGGGAACACAAACGAAAGAATACTCACTAATGGATGCAAAAGGTCATCACCTTTAAGTGTTAATTCTGTTTCTCTCTCAGTATTTCTCCCATTTCTATTTTAACACAAAACAGACTGTGTCAGCTGCTTCGCAGATCAAAATTGTTTTCATAGTTCTTTTAACTCTTCCCAATTATCCGCTGCTGGTATTTGAAGGTGGGGGGAAGAACATATGTGCCAATGGATATTGAGGTATCGATTGAAAGATATGGTATGGAAACAGGCCATTCGGCCCACCGTGTCAACGCCGACTGTTGATCACCTGTTCATACTAGTTCTATGTTATCCCACTATTGCATCCACTCCCTACGCACTTGGGGAAATTTACAGAGGCCAATTAACCTACAGATCCGCACTGCTTTGGGATGTGGGATCAGTTTCATCCGGAGGAAACCCAAGCAGAGAGGACATGCAAACCACACAGCCAACACCCGATGTTATGATCAAACCCATGTCTCTGGCACTGTGAGGCAGCATCTCTACCAACTGCGCCACTGACTGGGCTCCTCACAAAGGACACTTCTTTTGAGAGATAAGTCTAGGAATGTGGGAGGGCGAGAAATACTTTGAGAATGAAGGATAGGTTCTTTAGGATTAGGATGACGAGGGATTTCTTCACTCCGAGAAATGTGACCTTTGGAATTATCTAACCAAGAGTGACGTGGCCATTCAGTTATAACTTTCATTAAAAATAGAGATTAATAAACTGTTAGGCTTTCAGGGATAAAGGGGATAAAGGGATATTGAGAGAAATGGTGCTAAGTAGAAGATCAACCATGATCCGGTGAATGGTGGAGCAGGCCCAAAGGACAATTTGGCCTACTCTTGCTCCTATTTCTTACGCCAAAGTAGAAATGGTTGATAGCTTCAAGTTCTTAGGAATAAATATCACCAACAATTTATCCTGGACCAGCCACATTGAAGCAATGGGCAAGAATACACACCAATGCTTCTACTTCCTTAGAAGGTTTAGGAAGTTTGGCATGTTCCCAACCACCCTCACCAACCGTTACAGATGCACTGTAGAAAGCATTTTATCATGATGGGTCATAGCATGGTTTGGGACCAGCTCCATTCAAGACTAAGAAATTGCAGAGAGTTTTCGTGCAGTTCATCATGCAAACCAATATCCCTTATATTAACTCCATTTACACTTCATTTTGCCTCAGCAAGGCTACCATAATCAAATATGAGCCTCACCCCGGTCACTCCCACTCCCATATGGCAAGAGGTACAGAAGTCTGAAAATGCATACCTCCAGGTTCAGGGACAGTTTCTTCCCAGCTGTTACCAGGCAACTGAATCGTCCCATCCACCTCGTTGGAGACCTTCAAACTATCTCTATTTGGACTTTATCTTACACTAAGCGTTATACCCTTGATTCTATGTACACTGTAGATGGCTTAATTGTAATCATATATATTCTTGAAAGCATCTGTACATAACTAAAGCTCGGATATTGTGCTCTACAGTTTGCACGGTTTTTTTATTCGCGCAAAAATGGTTCGCAATAGCGTTACAATTGTTCGCCAGCTCACTCACCGTTCTCCCGTGCCGCAAGTGCAACAAGTTTCACTCCGATTGGTGATGTATTGTAAAAGTTGGCGAGGTTTAAATATCAGCATCTCGTGGATTGGTCTCTTCTCCTGTCATTCCCCGGGATGGTCAGCCCCTTCCTGCGCCATTGCGTCTTTACTGGAGCTGAGGGACACTGTGGGTGTCTAGTGGAAGTCTCCAACCAGACACAATTTTCGGAGGGACCGGAAGCCACACACTGCCATCGCAACGTCCTGCAGCTCCAGCCCCTTCCCCTCTGGTCCCCCTCGCTGGCACTTGCCCCTCCTCCCCCTCCTCCCTCGTGATACCCCACCTCTTCCCCATGGCTCTTCCCTCGTCTTTTCTCCGAGCTCTCCCCCCCTCCCGCCCACACATTGGCGCGGTCGTAGCTGCTGGTGCTTCCAGGCCGATCCGAGGCCCGGCTCTAATGGCGCTGATGGCTGATGCTCCTCCGGGGCACGCAAGAAGGGAGAGGAGCAACAACCTCGAGATCCAGGGGAGGGAGAGTGGGGGAGGAGAGGGGATAGAGGGAGAGGAGGGGAGTAGGGAGGGGAGAGGAGTTATGAAGGGGGGAGGGAGTGATTGAGTAGGGAAAAGGAGAGGTGAGGGAGGGATTGGGGGATGGTTGGAGTATAGGGAAAAGAAGAGGGAGGGGGGTGAGTGGGGGTGGAGGGGGGATAGAGGGAGAGGAGGAGGGGCTAGGGGAGGGGGGACTGCGGGAGGTGGGGAATTGAGTGAGAGGAGGGCAGTGGTGGAGGTGAGGAGGGATAGGGGGAGGTGTGGAGTTGAGGAGGGATAGGGGGAGGTGAGGACTGGGGGAGATGGGGATTAGAGGGATAGGAGGGTGGTGGGGAGAGGAGTTGTGGAGGGAGGAGTTACTGAGTGTAGGGGAAAGGAGCGGGAGAGAGAGGTGAGGGAGGGTTTGTGGGGAGGAGGGGAGGAGGAGAAGGGAAAGAAGAGGGAGGGTGACGAGGAGGGGGAGAGAGAGTGCTTGGGATGAGGGGAAATGAGCTGCGCCTGTGCAGTTGGGGGCTATGGGTGAGTGGTGGAATATTGCGTTGGGGGACCAAGCTTCCTGTGTGACAGGGACCCAACGGGCCCCACTTAGTCTAGCACAGCATAAAAGCTTTTGACTGAACCTCAATGCACGTGACTATAATACACTAAACTAAACCAAACTTTGATCTTATATCCCAGTGGTGTGTTGTGTTAGAGTACAGCTATCAGGATGATGTTCATTTAAAAAAAAAAATTTGGAGCTTCCCTCTTTCAATGTAATGATATTGAAGATATCAGGAATACAAGTGATATTCCTGTTTTTTAGAATCCAAGTCCCTATTTGATTTATTGCTTTCAGGAATATTGGGACACCAACTATCCAATGATGAAACTGCTGTGGGAGCTGCTAAGGCATTATAGAAACATAGAAACATAGAAAATAGGTGCAGGAGTAGGCCATTCGGCCCTTCGAGCCTGCACCGCCATGCAATATGATCATGGCTGATCATCCAACTCAGTATCCTGTACCTGCCTTCTCTCCATACCCCCTGATCCCTTTAGCCACAAAGGCCACATCTAACTCCCTCTTAAATATAGCCAATGAACTGGCCTCAACTACCCTCTGTGGCAGAGAATTCCAGAGATTCACCACTCTCTGTGTAAAAGAGCAGTCATCTGCTCTTAGTTGTGGTGGTGTAAGCCTGCCTGGATTTGATGAATGAATTACATTTTAAATATTTCACAGCATTCTGAAAGCAACATGGATATTTCCATGTTAACCTTTTGTTACTTTCCATTCAGAAATAACAGGAATACTTTTGACAGTCGCAAGATTCACAGTAATGGCAGCACAGTAGTGGGAATACCTGTTAACCTCAGTGCTGCATGTAATGTGAAGCTTACAGTGGGCTCCGTGTCTCTCTCTCTCTCCCTCTGTGCTGGAATGTGGACGAGAGAGCGGTTCTCTTTTGACGCATAAAAATGGAGTGTAATTAGTTTGAAGAAGGGATCTGACCCAAAATGTATCTGTTCTGATTCCCTCCACTGATGTTGCCTGACATGTTGCTTACATTACATGAACCAGGCACACAGAACTGGATGTGTCAGAAGAGAGAAACAAGACACATCAGATGCTGGTATCTTGAGCAAGTGCTCAAGTGCCCCATTGAGTTCCTCCAGCACTTTTCTTTACTCACAATTCCAGCATCTGAAGTCCCTTGTTTCTCTCTTCTGACAAATCCAGTTCTTTGTGTCTGGTTCGTGTAATGTAGATCGAGGGTCACCAGGCAAAACCAATACCATCTACCCTCCTTCCCCTCCCTTCCTCCTCTCCTTTCCCTCCCACCCTCTCTCCCTATCTCTCTCTTCCCTCATCCTCTGCCCTTTTTCTAATAAAGTTATAAAACTATGGACTGATACAGCGTGGAAACAGGCCCTATGGCCCAACTTGCCCACACAGGCCAACATGTCCCAGCTACACTAGTCCCACATGCCTGCATTTGGTCCGTATCCCTCCAAACCTGTCCTATCCATGTACCTGTCAAACTTTTTTTTAACTTTGGGATAGTCCCAGCCTCAACTACCTCCTCTGGCAGCTTGTTCCATACACCCACCACCCTTTGTGTGAAGAAGTTATCCTTCAGATTCCTATTAAATCTTTTCCCCTTCACCTTAAACCTATGCCCTCTGGTCCCCGATTCCCCGATTCCCCTACTCTGGGCAAAAGACTGTGTGCATCTGCCCGATCTGGTACCCGGACGGGACGTCGAAGGACGAGAAGCCGAAGCCAAGAAGTGGAAGCCAAAATATAGAAAGTACATTATGCCGAAAAGCCAAGATAGCGAAGTACATCGCGCTAAAAAGCCAAGGTACCGAAAGTACATCACGCCGAAAAGCCAAGATAGTTAAAGTACATTAAGCCGAAAAGCAATCTGATGCCGAATGCACATGAAGCCGAAATGATAAATAGGTATGAAACTCTTAAAAAAATCTATATTTGCTGGAAGAATTGTTGTACCTTGTTACAATTTGAAATAGTTGAATTGTTTTTACCTTCTACGTCTCCGGGGACGGGATTGGTCCGACAACTTGTCAGTCATCAACAAAGGTCAGCGATTGATCCAGATCCCTGCAGCGTCCATCACATCACTGTCTCTGTGGTGATTGCAGCAGCTTGGAGTCACTGCCACCATTTTACACAAACAAGCTCAAGCTTCCCCATCCCCCCCCCCCCCCCCCCCCCCCCCCCTCCCCCTCCCCATCTCCCCCCGGCCAGTGAAGTGATGGATGTGGGAGGCTGGATCAATCGCTGACAAGGTCTGGGACAAATCTCGTCTCCGGAGACGTCATGTCCGATCGGCGACTTTTCGACGTCATGTCCATTCTGCGTCTTGTCTTTGCGGTGTGGTGTCCGTTCGGGTTCGTATCCTTTCCGCGCGATATACATTCGGTATCTTGGCTTTTTGGCGTGATGTACTTTCGGTATCTTGGCTTCCACTTTTTGACTTCGGCTTCTCGTCCTTCGATGCCCGGTGCGATCTATTCCTTTCATGATTTTATACACCTCTGTAAGATCATCCCTCATCCTCCTGTGCTTCACGGAATAGAGTCCCAGCCTACTGAATCTCTCACAAAATGCAACACCTCACATTTATCTGTATTAAATTCCATCTACCATTCCTCAGCCCATCTGGCCAATCGATCAAGATCCTGCTGCAATTTTTCACAGCCATCTTCACTATCTGCAAAACCACCCCTTTTGTTTAATCAGCAAACTTGCTAATCTTGCTGTGTATGTTCTCATCCAAATCATTGATGTAGATGACAAACTATAACGAGCCCTGTGCCCAATGCTGAGGCACACTAGGGTGCTCTTCCAATTCTCCAACTCCTCCCTCCTTCCCATTCCTCCTTCCTTCCATCTCCTCGTTTGCTCCCCTCCCCCTTCTACCCCTCCTCTCCATTTCTCTCCCCTTGCCCTCATTCCTTTCTCATTTCCCCCATCCATCTCCTTTTAGATCTTTCCCTTCCTCTCCTCCACCTCCACCTCCTTCCTCCATTTTCTCAGACATTTTTTTTGAGAAATTTTCAGAGGGAGAAAATAATCAAGACTTAAATGCTGAAAGAGGATGTTCCAGGTTGCAATATTTAAGAGGGAGTTAGATGTGGCCCTGGTGGCTAAAGGGATCAGGGGGTATGGAGAGAAGGCAGGTACAGGATACTGAGTTGGATGATCAGCCATGGTCATATTGAATGGCAGTGCAGGCTTGAAGGGCGAATAGCCTACTCCTGGACCTATTTTCTATGTTTCTATTTTCTATGTAATATTGTGGTGATAGGAGAGGAATAATGAACGTATGTATGCATAATCTGTTAATTGATACCATAGAGGAGATTTTAGGAAGCAGTATAATCCTGCCGTTCCAGTAAACTGAGTTTTATGCAATATAATGACACCAGGGCCCTTGGTTAAATGAATGTCTTTGAAATCATTCCCTGTTACTGTTTTTTCCATATGGACACAGTGATCAGTCAGTGATTAACTCAGAAACGTATTTCCATCACATTTAGACACTCTCTATTGCTGACACACTGAAATCATTTAATCTGATGGAGCTAGGAGGGGGAACATTTGTCTTGCTTGCTTCTCAGCTCAGTTGAGATCAATCACAACCTCCCTCACATGTGAGACAGCGCTTTAATTGGATTCCATCTGCAACATCTGAAGTATTTTATCCACAAAGGATGATGAGACCAAACAGAGACACATTTCTACTAAAGAACACTGATGTGAAATTCAGATGGTTCGTGGCTGCAGCATTACTATTGACGAAGGGTATTAACCATTGTTGTACTGAATTAACTTTAATTTTGAATAAAGTATTTTAAATTTATTTTTAATTATTTGTTATTTTTTTTAATAATTGTGATCCTGAAAGAGGATGTTCCAGGTTGCAATATTTAAGAGGGAGTTAGATGTGGCCCTGGTGGCTAAAGGGATCAAGGGGTATGGAGAGAAGGCAGGTACAGGATACTGAGTATGGTGTACAATTTTGGTCGCCCAATTATAGGAAGGATGTCAACAAAATAGAGAGAGTACAGAGGAGATTTACTAGAATGTTGCCTGGGTTTCAACAACTAAGTTACAGAGATAGGTTGAATAAGTTAGGTCTTTATTCTCTGGAGCGCAGAAGGTTAAGGGGGGACCTGATAGAGGTCTTTAAAATGATGAGAGGGATAGACAGAGTTGATGTGGACAAGCTTTTCCCTTTGAGAATAGGGAAGATTCAAACAAGAGGACATGACTTCAGAATTAAGGGACAGAAGTTTAGGGGTAATATGAGGGGGAACTTCTTTACTCAGAGAGTGGTAGCGGTGTGGAATGAGCTTCCAGTGGAAGTGGTGGAGGCAGGTTCATTGGTATAATTTAAAAATAAATTGGATAGGCATGTGGATGAGCAGGGAATGGAGGGTTATGGTATGAGTGCAGGCAGGTGGGACTAAGGGGAAAAAACATTTGTTCGGCATGGACTTGTAGGGCCGAGATGGCCTGTTTCCGTGCTGTAACTGTTATATTATATTATATTATATTATCCTGAATAGTTGAATCCAGTTGAAGAGGTAAAAACAGAAAATGCTGGAAACTCAGCAGGTTACTTGCTTCTGTGGAAAGAGAAAGAAGGCTTAACGTCTCAGGTCAAAGCCTCCAGATGAAGACATTGCCTGATCTGTTTAGTTCCAGCACTTCTGTGGTTATATTTGTTCTAATCCCCTGTCACTTTTTCTAATCATGTTTAATTGACGATCCTCTCCCAACCTTGCCAACCCTTGACAATCTTTGGCCTTCATCAAATAAGTCTTTAAAGTTCACAGAAAGGCTTCATTTTTCAAACATGTGCAGAGCTTTTGATTTCTATTAAAGGATATTTGCCAAATATCCATAACATCTGTGACAATTTATTTAGACTTAGCATATTTAAATCTGTAAAACATCACATGATTCACTGGAATATTGTCAAATAAAATTTAGTGTAAGTCATGTTTTCGAGCCAGCTGACCTTCAATTTGTCGGTGATGGTTTACCTACTTCAATTTCAGTTGTGAATCACCATGAAACTGGGTGCTTAACTTTAGCTGACACCTTCATATAATACCGAATAATACAGTGGCTTGCAAAAGTTTTCATACCCCTTGAACTTTTCCACATTTTGTCACGTTACAACCACAAACGTAAATGTATTTTATTGGGATTTTATGTGATAGACCAACACAAAGTGGCGCATAATTGTGAAGTGGAAGGAAAATGATACATGGTTTTAAATTTTTTTAACTGTGGCCCCTGGTTCTGGACTCCCCCAACATCGGGACCATGTTTCCTACCTCTAGCGTGTCCAAACCCGTAATAATCTTATTTGTTTCAATAAGAATCCCTCTCATCCTTCTAAACTGCAGAGTATACAAGCCCAGCCGCTCCATTCTCTCAGCATATGATAGTCCCGCCATCCTGGGAATTAATCTTGTCAACCTATGCTGCACTCCCTCAATAGCAAGAATGCCCTTCCGCAAATTAGGGGACCAAAACTGCACACAATACTCCAGGTGTGGTCTCACTAGGGCCCTATACAACTGCAGAAGGACCTCTTTGCTTCTATACTTAAGTTCTCTTGTTATAAAGGCCAACATACCATTCGCTTTCTTCACTGCCTGCTGTACCTGCATGCTTACTTTCATTGACTGATGAACAAGGATCCCCAGCTCCTGCTGTACTTCCCCTTTTCCCAACTTGACACCATTTAGATAGTAATCTGCCTTCCTGTTTTTGCTACCAAAGTGGATAACTTCACATTTATACATATTAAACTGCATCTGCCCACTCCCCCAAGCTGTCCAAGTCACCCTGCATTCTCATAGCATCCTCCTCACAGTTCACACTGCCACCCAGCTTTGTGTCATCTGCAAATTTGCTAATGTTACTTTGAAGGGTCATCTAAATCATTGATGTATATTGTAAATAGCTGCAGTCCCAGTACCAAGCCTTGCGGTACCCCACTAGTCACTGCCTGCCATTCTGAAAGAAACCCATTAATCCCTAATCTTTGTTTCCTGTCTGCCAACCAATTTTCTATCGATGTCAGCACTCTACCCCCAATATCATGTGCCCTAATTTTGCCCACTAATCTCCTATGTGGGACTTTATGAAATGCTTTCTGAAAGTCCAGGTACACTACATCCACTGGCTCTCCCTTGTCCATTTTCCTAGTTACATCTTCAAAAAATTCCAGAAGATTAGTCAAGCATGATTTCCCCTTCGTAAATCCATGCTGACTCGGACCGATCCTGTTACTGCTATCGAAATGTGCTACTATTTGATCTTTTATAATTGACTCCAGCATCTTCCCCACCACCGATGTCAGGCTAACTGGTCTATAATTCCCTGTTTCCTCTCTCCCTCCTTTCTTAAAAAGTGGGAAACATTAGCCATCCTCCAATCCACAGGAACTGATCCTGAATCTATAGAACATTGGAAAACTATCACCAATGCGTCCACAATTTCTAGAGACACTTCCTTAAGAACCCTGGGATGCAGACCATCGGGCCCTGGGGATTTATCAGCCTTCAGTGCCATCAGTCTATCCAACACCATTTCCTGCCAAATGTGGATGTCCTTCAGTTCCTCCGTCACCTCAGATCCTCTGACCATTAGTTTACCAGGAAGATTGTTTGTGTCCTCCTTACTCTCTTATCCCTTCTCGAACTTTCCTTCCCATTAATTCGAGAGTCTTTTGTAAATTTTCCTGTACTCACATGCCCTTCAACTCCATCTTTATATTCCCAATATGTCAATCCTTCCACCCCACACTATTTAGTTTAAACCCACACGTGTAGCCCTAGCAAACCTGCCTGCCAGAACCATCGGTCCCCCCTCCAGTCCCTTTTGTACAGGTCACCCCTACCCCAGAAGAGATCCATGTGGTCTATAAATCTAAATCCTTGCACCCCGCACCAGCCCCTCAGCCACACATTCAGATCGCCTATCTCCCTGTTCCGTCCTCACTAGCACGAGGTACTGGAAGCAATCCAGAGATAACCACCCTAGAGGTCCTGCTTTTCCTTCTTCATAACTCCCTGAACTCACATTGCAGAAACTCCTTCCTCTTCTTCCCGATGTCGTTTGTGGCTACGTGCACAACTATTGCCGGCTGGTCACCTTCCCTCTCGAGGATGTTCTGAATTCAGCTCGTGACATCTTGAACCCTGGCACCAGGGAGGCAATAGACCAACCTCGCGTCTCATCTGCCGCTACAGAATCTCCTGTCCGCTCGTCGGACAATGGAGTCACCCACCACTATAGCTCTGTCCACCATCGGTTTCGCCGGTCGAGTCCCATCTCTAGAATTGGAGCCACCGACGTGTCGACCGCTCGGACTGGAAACATCATCTCCCCGGACAGTTCCCAAGAGGGCGTACCTGTTTTCATTAGGCACAGCCACCTGGGTCTCCTGCACTCCACGGTTACCACCCTTTCTCTGTCACACATCTTTGTTCTTCCCGTATCCTCAGCGTGACAACCTCACTGTAGGTCTTGTCCAGGAAACTCTTGTTTTCCCAGATGGCCCTGAGATCATCCAGCTGCGTCTCCAGTGCCCCAACACTGTCCTTCAGGAGCTGAATCTGGAAGCATTTGCCACAGTTGTAGCAGTCAGAGGCTCCATCTGTGTCCCTGGCCTCCCACATCCTGCAAGCATCACACTGTCTCATCTTACCTGTCATGTGTTCACCGCATCCCGTCCTCGCCAGCTTTTTACGTCGTCTCCTCTCCTCAGCCGCCTCACCGAAGACTCTCGAGCCAAAGACTCACATTTCCCTCACAAGGCCACTCCCTCACTGCAGCTCCCCCAGAGCTGACTGATAAATTGCCTAATTTGCAAATTTACAAATCAAATTCATCAGTTTTAAACTGTTTTCCCCCTCTGACTCACCTTTCCGACGGGTTTCAGCCAATAAGCTCGTCTCCCTGCTTCTCTTTGATTGCTGCTTCTCTGAGACCCACGTAAGCACTGGACATTCAAGGGATGATGGTGGTTGTTAGGTGGAGGATGAAGTAAGTGTTGAGGAGCAATGTGATGGTTTAAGAAGGAGGATGTGTTAGATGTCTAAACATGAATAAAGGTGGATAAATTCGCAAGGCTGAATTTTTAGTTTTTTTTAGTTTTAGTTTTAGAGATACAGCATGGACTACAGCCCTATGGCCCACACCAACCAGCAACCACCTGTACACTAGTTCTATTCTACAAACTAGGGACAATTTACAGGGTCCAATTAATTGACAAACCTGCACATCTTTGGAATGTGGGAGGAAACTGGAGAACCTGGCGAAAACCTACGTGGTCACAGGGAGAATGTACAAACTCCATACAAACAGCACCCGTAGTCAGGATTGAACCCGGGTCTCTGGGGCTGTAAGGCAGAAACTCTACCACTGCGTCGCTGTGCCACCCTGACGTATCCCAAGCTGCTATACGAGGAAAGGGGAGATTGGTGGGTTAGTGGCAGAGTTTTTATAAATCTTTGTTGGCCGTAGGTATCATGCCAGATCGTTGGAGGACACAACATATGTTATGTTTTTTCAACAAGACCAGCAAGGATAATCCGGCTAATTGCAGGCCTGGGAGTACATTCTCCATGGTAGATGAGTTATTGGAAAAATTAATATACACGATTTATCTACACTTGGAAAAAAACAAAGATTAATTAAAAATTATAAGCAAGTTTTTGTCTGGGGAAGCTCCTGTTTTACATATTTAATCTAATTAAATGTTAAATGTTAAATTAAATTGGTCAAAAGGATTTTACAAGGGCTCTGTAAATGGATTAAAAACTTGGTTGTTCTGTAATTTTGTTCTCTCCAGGAAATACGTTTCAGTTTCCCACAATGGCACGGGTTTTATTCAACGGGGTGAGGATTAATGTTGAAAAGCCCTTCCACTTGTTTTCAAGAATCTCAAGCACCAATTAATTGAACCAAGCTCTTGGATTTCTGCAGTGGAGCTGGGATAGAAACATTTGAGCACTACACTACATCTGGAGTGTGTATTAAAATGAAGGAAGGCATTTACATTTAATTTCCTTTCAATTAAAGGAAGCTGTTGTCACATACAAGGTTTAATGCTTTTAAACTGGGCCCTCTTGAAGAAAAGCTCTCTGAAATATTATTTGCGGGATAGTTGAAGCACTGAAGGTCACGGTAGAGCCAGGGATTGGGCAGACTGGCTGACCTTAATGACCATGTCGATCTGGCTTCCGATCTCCAGCAAAGCCATCAGGTAGCTTGGTAAGATAGATGCGAGGGCATCTCAGCAGAAGAAAAATGCAAGTGGGAATCATAGGCAAAAAAACGTTGCAGCACAGGATGGGGCTACTCAGCCCATAGTGTCAGTGTGTGCTCTACGAAGACCAATTCAATCAGTCGCAATACCCCTGCTCTTGACGCATAATCCTGCAAGTTTTTTTCATCCTTCAATATGTTGAAAACCACAAATGAAACTGCTTTCATTATACATTCAAGCAATGTCTTTGGATCACAGCCATTTGCCACATTATTTTTTGTTACTCAAATCACGCTTGGATCATTTGGCTATCACTTTGAATCAGTGTCTCCTTGAATCTTTCATCAATAGGAACAGCTTCTCTATACTCTGGATAGAGTCTGATGAAGGGTCTCATCCAAAATGTCATCCATTCCTTCTATCCAGAGATGCTGCCCATCCCACCGAGTTACTCCAGCATTTTGTGTCAATCTTCAGTGTAAACCAGCATCTGCATTTCCTTTTTACTTATAACTTATGTGCCTAATCCTGATTTTGATCATGTTTATCAAATCCCTTCTCAACTTTCTCTGCTCCAAGGAGGCCAACACTAGTTTCCCTAGTTTATCTACATGAAGGAAATCCCTAATTCCTAGATCCATACAGATATATCTTTACTGCACCATATTTATAGTCTTCTTAGTGGGCAATGACAAGAATAGTGGTGTCGGAAGCTACAGGTTACTGTAGTGCGTGAGGCTGACGTCGGCAGCATCATGGTGGCGGATGTATACATAACGCAAAATCCAAAATACCGTATGGGGTTGTTGGTGTCACCAATGTAGAGACAGCAAACATTGTGAATAAACGGTTTCATTATTCAGGCATTATAGGTTAGGCATACATGCACATTTGGCACTCTAACACAAATGCAATTGTTGCTGCTGAGAGGCACATCTGTTGACTAATGATCTCGAGGTAAGTTTCTGCTGATGTGGCAGGACACTCCACTTAACTAATGATGTCATGCTCCCGCCAAAGCCTGTCACGTGACAGTCCCCGTTCTGATGACGAGCGTTCGACCAGTAAGTGGCCTGACCAGCAGGTGGCGCCACCACAGGATTTGGACCCGAAATGCTGACTATGCCTTTATCTCCACTAATGCCGCTTGACATGTTCTTCGAGCAGTTTGGTTTTGGCTCTAGATTTATTTTAACAACTGAGGATACGTTTTCTAGAAGCACAATTTAAACTCACTGAGGCCCCCCACTTGATATGAGCCTTGAATGACTATGCTAATGTACTCCAAGTACAAGTCAAGTTCAGAAATGATTTGCCGCTCAGTGATGGCTAACAGAGATGACAGGAAAACATAACTGTTGTCACCCAAGGTGTCAATTTAACGGCTAAGATTGAACAGCAGCGTATAATTATTGCCTGCTGCCAAACTAGTGTGGGAGACAGAATGAGGTGATTATGGATGAAAACTACGCTTGGTTGAATCATTGTCATTGAGTCAAAGTGTCAGAGTGTCAGACAGCACAGAAACAAGCCCTTCAGCCCTACTCATCCATGCCGATCAAGATGCCCCATCTAAGCGACTGTCATTTGTTCACATTTGGCTCATAACCCTCTAAACATTTCCTATCCATGTACCTGTCCAAATGTCTTTTAAATATCGTTATTTTACCTGGCTCAACTATTTTCTCTGGCAGCTCATTCAATATACCCACCACCTTCTGAGTGAAAAAGTTGCCCCTCAGGTTCCTATTAATTTTTTCCTCTCTCATCTTAAGCTTATGTCATCTCGTTCTTGATTCCCCTACCCTGGGAATAGTAATATAGAAAAATAGATGCAGGAGTAGGCCATTCGGCCCTTCGAGCCAGCACCACAATTCAATATGATCATGACTAATTATTTAAAATCAGTATTCAAGAAGGAACTGCAGATGCTGGAAAATCGAAGGTACACAAAAATGCTGGAGAACCTCAGCGGGTGCAGCAGCATCTATGGAGCCATTTCATTTTAAATCAGTACCCTGTTTCTGCTTTTCCCCCATATCCCTTGATTCTTTTAGCCCTAAGAACTAAATCAAACTCTCTCTTGAAAACATCCAGTGAATTGGCCTCCAATGCCTTCTGTGGCAGAGAATACCACAGATTTACAACTCTCTGGGTGAAAGGTTTTTCCTCATCTCAGTCCTAAATGGGCTACCCCTTATTCTTAAATTGTGATCCCTGGTTCTGGACTCCCCCAACATCGGGAACATTTTTCCTTCATGTAACCTTTAAGAATTTTATATGTTTCTATAAGATCCCCTCTCATCCTAAATTCCAGTTAATACAAGCCCAGTCGACGCATTCTTTCATCATATGTCAGTCCCGCCATCCTGGAAATTAAGCTGGTGAACCTACGCTGCACTCCCTCAATAGCAATAATGTCCTTCCTCAAATTAGGAGACCAAAACTGGACACAATGCTCCATGTGCAATCTCACCAGGGCTCTGTACAACTACAGTAGGACCTCCTTGCTCCTAAACTCAAATCCTCTCGCAAGGAAGGCCAACATGCCATTAGCTTTCTTCACCGTCCTCTGGTTCTGCATTTTCACCCTATCTATACACTCATGGTTTGATACAATGATAATATCACCGTTCAGCCTTCTGTACTCCAAGGAATAAAGTCCTAGTCTGCCCAACCTTTTCCTATAGGTCAGGCCTTGAGTCCTGGCAACATTGTTAGATGTCTTCTCTGTATTCTTTCCAGCTTAATGGCATGTTTCCTACAGGATGACAAAAAATGAGCACAATACCAAACACAACACAAGTGTGACCTGACCAACGCCTTGTAATCTGTGTCATGACGTTCCAACTTCTATGCTTTATTCAAAACACAAAGTTCTGGAGTAACTCAGCCGGTCAGGCAGATGGGTCCCGACCAGAAACATCATCTATTCATTCCCTCCACCGATGCTGCCTGACCATTGAGTTAATCCGGTACTTTGTGTTTTGCTCAAGATTCAAACAACCATATTACAAAGCTTTCTCTGCTCTCCTCGCACCAGTCCTGAGAGATATGTACAATGAGGCGTTTTTACATCGCCGCCTACAGCCCACCTTGTCGTGGGCTACTATCTCCCTAATTCTTAAAAAGGAGAAAGATCCCCTGCTTTGTAGTAGCTATAGACCAATTTCACTCCTGAATGTGGACCTCAAAATCCTCTCTAAAGCCCTTGCGCTCTGTCTTCAACGAGTGATGCCCTCTATTATCTCGTTAGACCAAACAGGGTTCATACCAGGCCAACAGTCTTCCCACAATACTAGGCGTCTCCTTTACATCATCCATTCACCGAGTAGTGAGACCCCAGAGATAGTGGTCTCCCTCGACGCCGAAAAAGCTTTCGACAGGGTCAAGTGGAGGTACCTATATGAGGCGATGGACAGGTTTGGCCTCGGTAACAGTTTTATTCTTTAGGTCAGTCTATTATACTCGTCCCCGGTGGCCTCAGTACAAACAAACGGCACACTGTCACCCCACTTCCACCTTCGGAGAAGTACCAGGCAGGGTTGCCCGTTATCACCACTTCTGTTTGCTGTCGCGATAGAACCCTTGGCGGTCTGGTTACGCTCAGAGAAGGGCTTTAAAGGTATTACACGGTTCAACACAACTCATAAAGTCTCATTGTATGTGGATGACCTGCTCCTGTACATCTCGAACCCAGTCAGCTCTCTCCCTGTGATTACGAATATTTTAGACCGGTTTGGTGCGTATTCTGGTTATAAACTTAACTACCAAAAGAGTGAGCTATTACCGATTAACTCATTGGCTAAGCAGCTCCCTCGCTCTTTAACCTCATTCAAATGGGCAGAGGACGGGTTTCGCTACCTCGGCGTCTTTATCACAACACCCTTATCTGATATGTTCCGCACAAACTTTCTGCTTCTGGTTGAGAAAGCTGAAAGAGACTTTGACGGCTGGTCAGTTTTACTGCTATCCCTCGTGGGCCGGATAAATCTGGTCAAGATGGTCGTCCTACCCAAATTCCTGTATCTTTTCCAGCATGTCCCTATACTTATCACTAAATCTTTTTTTGATAAATTAGAAAGGACAATATCTAAATTTTTATGGGGTAGCAAACCGGCTAGAATCCGAAAGGCGATACTGCAGTCTCCTAAGAGTGACGGCGGTTTGGCACTTCCTGGCTTTAGGCGATACTATTGGGCAGCTAACTTGCAAAAACTCATGTATTGGATGAATGATGATTGCGACCACCTACCGGCCTGGGTACAAATGGAAAAGGCGAGTTCACATCTCCCGTTGCCGTCCGCCCTATGCTCCCAACTCCCCCTTCCTATAACATCTGTGGGTGCAGGCCCAATTGCATCCCTCTCGCTCAAGATATGGAGTCAACTCAGGAAAAACGTCGGTTTACAAGGCCCTTCCATCTTGACCCCACTGCTTAAAAACCACATCTTTAAACCTTCAAGTACAGACCACGCATTCAAAACCTGGCATAGCAACGGTATCAGTAGTATCAAAAACCTATACAAGCATGTCATCTTTTCGTCTTTTGCAGAGCTCTCGCCCAACTATAGCCTCCCAAACGCCCACCTTTTTCGTTTTTTCCAGATTAGGGATTTTGTGAAGAAGACATTCCCCCATTTCTCAAATCGCCCCCCTGAAACCCTGACCGATACCATCTTAGCTCTAGATCCCAACCGGAAGAAATGCATCTCTGTTTTGTATAACTTGTTAGGGTCGGTTATATTGAAACCTCATACCTCATTAAAAGCTGCGTGGGAGGGTGAGCTGAATACAAAACTAACAGACCAGCAATGGGACTCTGCCTTGGATTTGATCCATTCTTCCTCCATTCCAGTTCCCTGAAAGTGGAATCTCATGTAGATAGGGTGGTAAAGAAAGCTTTTGGTGTGCTGGCCTTTATAAATCAGAGCATTGAGTATAGAAGTTGGGATGTAATGTTAAAATTGTACAAGGCATTGGTGAGGCCAATTCTGGAGTATGGTGTACAATTGTGGTCGCTCAATTATAGGAAGGATGTCAACAAAATATAGAGAGTATAGAGGAGATTTACTAGAATGTTGCCTGGGTTTTAGCAACTAAGTTACAGAGAAAGGTTGAACAAGTTAGGGCTTTATTCTTTGGAGTGCAGAAGGTTAAGGGGGGACTTGATAGAGGTCTTTAAAATGATGAGAGGGATAGACAGAGTTGACGTGGATAAGCAATTCCCACTGAGAGTAGGGAAGATTCAAACAAGGGGACATGACTTGAGAATTAAGGGACAGAAGTTTAGGGGTAACATGAGGGGGAACTTCTTTACTCAGAGAGTGGTAGCAGTGTGGAATGAGCTTCCAGTGGAGGTGGTGGAGGCAGGTTCGTTTTTATCATTTAAAAATAAATTGGATAGTTATATGGACGGGAAAGGAATGGAGGGTTATGGTCTGAGCGCAGGAATATGGGACTAGGGGAGATTATGTGTTCGGCACGGACTAGAAGGGTCAAGATGGCCTGTTTCCGTGCTGTAATTGTTATATGGTTATATGGTTATTATATGGTTATATGTGCCTGTCATGGCCTAATCCAATGGAAAGTCCTTCACAAAGTCCACTACACAAATGCAAGATTATCTAGAATTTACCCCGCTGTTAGGGACACCTGCAACAGATGTAATCAATCTCCTGCCAACCATAGCCATATGTTTTGGTCTTGCCCTAAGCTAGCAGCCTTTTGGAGGAGTGCTTTCGACTTGATAAGCAGAGCCTACGGCCAGACTATTCCTCCAAACCCACTGTCAGCCATTTTCGGTATCCCTCCCAACCCCAACACCAACCTCTCTGTTGCGGTTAAACGGGTCCTAGCTTTTACAACCTTGTTAGCCCGGAGACTGATCTTGCTTAACTGGAGGCTCACCTGTCCCCCGACACACGCCCGCTGGATTAAGGAGGTGCTTTACAATATAAAGCTTGAAAAACTTAGGTTCTCTCTCAAAGGCTCTACCAAGACATTCCTAGATACATGGAACCCTTTCTTGGAACTTGTTAACTCTCTCAACTTGTCCCCGGACTCGGAAGAGGACTGAGTGCTCTCCACCATTGTTCTGCTCTACTGCAGCTGCTCTCCTCTTAACCCCCCCCCCCCCCACACTTATTTATTTAATTACTTACTTATTTACTGTTATTGGTGACCCCTTTTAAATTTTTTTTTTAATTTATTTAATTAAAAAAAAATGTAGTGCTTTTTGTTTCATTTATCTTACCATATTTGTGTGGATGTGTATGTATGTGAGTGTTGTTTGTCCCCGTTTGGTTCCGACCTGATTCGGATGGGTTGAAGGTGGGTAAGGGTAAGGGCTTTGAGGGTCGCTTACATACTGTTGCACAATTATGCCTTGACTGTCACTGTCTGTTATCATTGTATGTATGCAAATTGCTGTGAAATTCAAATAAAAAGATTTAAATCAAAACTCAAACAACCACAGCAACTACAGTTCCTTGAGACTCCACTCTATACTCAGTTCCCTGACTGATGAAAGCCAAAGTGTCAAAAGAAGTAACCTTTTGCATACCTTTCATTTATTGTTCTTTATCTCTCCACATCTATTTAATTAAAAGTCTCATCTTGACCACTTCCTGTTTGCGTTGTTGCTGATTTTAGAAAAAATGTTACCACATATGGCAGTGATTTTTGGCCATCTTACTCAGAGTCCTGCTCCGCTGATCAGGCCCAGAGGATTTTTCCCATTGATGAAAAATAAAAGAGTTATTAGTGTTTAAAAAATCTTGAGATCCTGTCGCCTGTCAATGACCGCCATGAATGTCAGGCCCCTTCCGGGGGGATGGGGAGTGGGACTATAAAAGCCCGGGTGCTGGACGTGGCTCAATCTCTCTGCAAGATCGCGAGGGACAGGCCACGACTCTCATTCTGCTGTGGATCAACTGA